>NW_007246133.1:180684-207929 GCF_000164805.1 Carlito syrichta | reverse complement strand
TTTTTTGATTTATTGTAGAGATGAGGTCTTGCTGCCCAGGTGGGTCTCGAACCCACGAGCTCAGGCAATCCACTCACCTCAGCCTCACAAAGGCGCGGGATTACAGGTTGAGCCACCGAGCCCGGCTTGTGATTCTGTTCTTATGTGTTTATTTTATATTAGATTTTGCACCCTCGCAATTTCAGACTGAAACATAGACCACCACACAATTTGAATGTCAGCCCGATTTTTTTCCATGTGAATGTGTTTTAAAATTGCAGACATTGGTGTTATTATTATTATTTATTATTATTATTATTTTTTGAGTTGGAGTCTCACTCTGTCACCCAGACTGGAGTGCAGTGGCCGCTCCCAGCTTCCACAGCCTCGACCTGCTGGGCTCCGGCGATCCTTCCACCTCTGCCTTCCAAGTAGCCGGAACTACAGGCGGGCGCTACCATGCCCTGGCTGATTTTTGATTTATTGTAGAGATGAGGTCTCGCCAGTTGCCCAGGCGGGTCTCGAACCCGCGGGCTCAGGCAATCCACTCACCTCAGCCTCCCAAAGGCACGGGATTACAGGCTGAGGTATTATTAAAATATACTATTACTCATATACTGCATTGTAATATTCTAAGGCATGTAATTATCAGCAAACTAATAGCATGATTAATATTTAAGAGACATAGTTCTAATTTTAGTTTTAGTTGCATACACATTACTTGATTTAATTATTGTCATAACACTAAAAGGCAAGCACTATTATGATCCTCAAGTTAGAGCCAATAGTTGAGAAGCACAGAGAAATTCAAGAACTGGACAAAAATCATGCTGCCAGAGTGGAACAAAAACTTGAGCCTGAGCAATCTGAATCCAGATCCCATCTTTTATTCTATCAAAGAAAAACTCAGTAGTACAAATGCTGTGTTTGTGGAAGTTATTGGCAAAGCATCTTTCCTTAGACCTGGTACTCTGAAATTGTTCCTGAAAGTGTTAGGCAATCTTCACAACAAAACATGTAGGTGGTGAGGGCAAGAATAAAGTAGAAATCAACAGGAAGAAATGGAGTGAGGGTGGTAGTTACCCACGGGGAAGTTCTGTGACAACAGCATAAAGATGGTGGCTACCAAGACAGTGAACTTCATTTTCACACTTATTGGATCTTGGGAAATGGCCAGGCAAGAAAGAAAAGAATCATCCCCAGCCTTAATCATGTGATGGTTTGACACGGGAAGTTGTGAAATGTGACTGCAAAAGCAGCACGCAATTGGTTTTATAAATAATATGAATAAATATAAATAATAAGAGAAGACTTACAGTGGTATAAACTCTATGAGAATGGCCGTATATATAGCCCAGTCACATTCTGTTCAAAAGACACTTTACATATTAATTTTCTACTTTAGAATCTTGAATATGATTATTGTTGTATTGCATTAGAAATGTGTACATGACCATAAAGATAAGTTAAAGATGACTCTTAATTCTTATATATTAACTTTTGTTGTTTTCTTTAGTTCTAATGTGAGACTCAAATAATAATAAATAAATCCCTCTAATAAAAGTGGAGATCAAAACAGATCTTACTGGAATTTGAAAGCATTCATGTGCCTTTAGGACATAAGAATAATACCTCATGTTGGCATTTGCAATAATGTATAATTTTCCTAATTTTTGTTTGCTCTAGCTTGCAAAACTTCCATGAACTTCAAATATATTTCAATATCTCTGGAGACTTGATTGCAACAATTTCAAACCTGATAGGTTATAGCTTAAATATTTCAAATTATTTACACCTAAACGTTTTCATTGGTAAATTAAGCACATCAAAGTAACAAAGATTTTCAAGGTAAGCACATATCAGTGTAAATGCATTCCTTATAATGTCCTTTTCTCATGATGAAGCAGAGTATGAGAAAATAATTTAAATACAAAATGCAAATTGAGGTGAATATACTTGCATCTATTCAACTTTTTGTTCTGAGACTGAGATTCACTAACTAAGTATTTTCATCAGATTTTTTTAAATGTTCATATATAATGGCAAACTCTCCAGGAGGACCTTAATTACCTAATGGAAAGACATCTATGTGATGAATATATATTGAACTATCTTCTTTTTAATTTGAGCTTTGGGAAAGTAATAGAAATCAGAAAGTAGTACAAGTCACAACCATATAAAGAGCATGGAGAAAATATTATAATCTTCATTAGCACACCTTTAAGGAATCAACATTGACATACATTAATGTCACAGATGACATTTATGGAGTACAGAGAAATATGGTTCATAGAAAAATATAAAAATGTTAAAAAAGATTTTGTTTTCCTTTGTGATTAAACTTATGTATAAATACAGCATTTAGGGCCCTGATATAGCCATTACAAATTTTCTGCTATAGGAAACTAAAATAACTCTGATTTTTTAAAAAATCTCACATTAAAAACAACAATGTCCTGATGGAGAACAATCCAGAACCAACAATGTAGCTAGATGATGCTATCAACACATTTGCACCATTTATCTTTCTATTCAACCTACTTTCACATGGAAGTTACATTTTTATGTTCACAAAATGGTCGAGCATTCCAGTATTGCAATCAAACTCCAAGCAAGAAAAGTAAAGAAAACAAACAAAAGAAAATGACAAGCAAAGGTAGAGGAAAGCAAATTGTGTATACTAGATAACTGTTTAACTTTCAGTCAGAGCAATCAAGTTGTATGAAAAGCATACAAATTGACTTCCACTTCCATCTCATTAGTGATAAGTATGTTAGATTTCTACCCCATTATTGTATGAGAGCCTGGGAAATCAACAATTAACCTGGGCTCTTTTATTCACCAAAGAAACTTGGGAATGTAATAATAAGAAATAAGAGAATGATAGGTTTTATGAAGGCAGCTAGCTGGATTTAACACAAAATATTTCAGAGATGTAAGATTTACAATACAAACAGAAAAAGAGAAAAGAAAATGAATTGCTAAAAGCCTACATGTGATAAAAATTATATGTTTTTGTGTATCTTCTATTTCAATTTCTTTCATCTTGTTCTCACACTCGGTTTTAAGAAGTCTTTTCTTGATTTTTAGAGGTTAGTATTGAGTAAAGTGGGGACTTTTATTTTAGATACAATATAGATAACACCTACTCCACTTCAAATTGCATGTAAGCCAATGGATTCACTTCAGAGATTGCCAAAGGAAGATAGACAAGTTAAAAACAAAAAAAGAATGTTGACTTATAAAGAAGATTATCAAAAGAGTCTAAACTTCAGTATTAACTGAGGAAAAAAGATGACTTTACTGTATTTGTATTTTGTCTATTCACAGTGAAAATGTGTAATTTTCTTTCATGACTATGATATTCATAAAGCTTGTAAAATATCCACAAACATCAGTGCAGCAAAATGCAAAAAAAAAAAGCCATCATTTTATTTACTTCATTACCTAAAATATGGTATCCTGCTATTAAATTAGTTACATTAAATTATGGATTATAATGAATACGTTCAATTGATAAATTGACAAATTTCAGACTCTCATAGTCTCTAAGTTTCATTATTAATTATTCATTCATGAACAAACTAATTATTTTAAACTTGTAGTCAATCCACTATATACTTTTCTTGAGGATACTGTGACACTATATAGTAAAAACATTTGTTCATCACTTTGAAGGAAAAAGCAGAAAGATTTATTGGAACTTAAATTTTCTACCAATGTAGAATATTATTACAGCTCATGCTCATTCACCAGAAAATAAGAATAATACTTGTCTATCCATTGAATTGTAACAGGTCATATGATAAAAAAATTTTGAAAATGTTGAATTTTAAGATAGAATGATGAAGACAAGGATAAGAAGGAAGAGAGAGCAGTGAAGAAAGAAGAGTACGTGATTAAAAAAAGGAACATAAAATTGTTTTAGGAGATGTACTGCTTTCAATTTTTAAAAACTGTAATTGAAAAAAATAATGATGTGTATTTTTGGAACACATTGTGTTCCATATACATATAAAAATGTGGAAAGATCAAATCAAGGTAATTAAGATGTCCATTGCCTCACATAACATTTTTGTGGAAAGACGTGAAATTTACTCTCTTAGACATTTCAAAATATACGATACTTTATTATTAACTATAGTCATCATGCTGTACAACAGATCTCAAAAGCTTATTCCTCCTGATTACCTGAAGCTTTGTACCCTTTGACCAACATCTTATTTCTTCTCTTCCTGTCCCCAGACTCCAGTAACCACCATTCTGTTTTAAACTTCCATGAGTTTGACAGTTTTAGATTGTGCTACTATGTAGCATGAAGCAGTATTCCCCTTTCTGAGCCTGATTTATTTTACTTAGCACGATGTCCTCTGGGTTCATCCATGTTGTCACAAATAGGAGAATCTGACTTACCAAAATTATGTATGTTTGAATGGTATTACTGACATTTAATCTTCAGATTCATAACTCATGTGATCATAAAGGCCACTTTTTCTTTTAGCTGTGAGTGGGAGCTCTTTTTCTTGCAAATAGCAAACTTCTTTCACTTTGTATTTTTAGTATGTGCCTTTAGGCTTTTAAAGAACTGACACTTTCAAAAGAAGAGTGGATGGATTTGGAGTCACTCATACTCAGTGATCTATCACAGAAACAAAGAACAGAGTACCATGTGTTCTCACTCATAAGTGAACCTTTAACAATTATAATACTATAAGAAAGCATTTAGCAGCAATAGGAAACTGTCAGGGAATGTACAGGGGGTGTAGGGGCTTGGCCGTTGAGGGAAACTGCTAGGGGAGGGAGGGGCATACTTCATCAACAAGGGTAGCTACATAATCAATGTTTGTATATCTAACCCTGAATTGTACCCCAAATTTTTATAATAAAAAAGAAGAGTGCAAACATTCATATTTCAATAAGATTTTTAAAAAATTTATATGGTTTTAATGCCTTATTAGTTATACCATACTTTTGCATGTTTTGTGTAACTTACTTTTTTAAAGTTCTCATTTATTTATTTCACACTACAGTTGCTACAGCAACCAATTACAATAATATTTAGTTTTATGGCATTTTGATAAGGCTGTCTTCAAATTACAGCATGTCTAGAACTTGTTGGATCATAATTTAACTCTCACTGTGAAGAAACAACATATTAGTCCTATTTTGGCAGATTTATATTGGCTTCCTGTTTCAACTAGAATTATCTCCAAGCTATTAATTCTGGAGGATTTTATTTTTCTTTTGGTGATTAAATGGACTAGGATCCCCATATCTTTCAGGGTGTCCAGAGAAAAACATCATTTCTGCAACCTTACTTTTCTGATCAATGTTTTTGTAAATGATGTTGCTTTCAACTTGAAAATGTATGATCAAAGATTTTGTTGTTGTTCTTGTTGTTACTACTTTTTCTGTTTACTTTGAAAATATCCACTATATATATAGTCTTAATATACAGTAAAAATATGTACGCAAGTCAGAGTTACATGGAACTGAGAGAAACACAAACATGTTGAGCACGAGAAAGGCCTTATATGTCCTCTTGTGTCCACAACAACCACACTTAAACAACAATTTAGATGCCTTATATCCCACATTTAGTAACATAGCCTTAGCTTTTACAAGACTGCCAACCATATTTTCTACTTTGTTTCACTATTTCAGAGTATTTATTAACTTCATTTCTCTTTCTTTGAACTTATTTGAATATACATTTAGAGGACATGATAGAAAAATAATACTCTATTATAGAACAATGATTTACTTCAAACTATAAATTATCCCGGGTAAAACCTGCACAATATAAACTGCACTACAGTCTTTTTCTTTTATACCACTTCTTTTTATAATATTTACTTTCCTATACTGAATAATGGGAAACAAAAAGTAGTCATTTGACTTTCTTCAGAGATTGCCAAAATAAGATAGACGAGTTAAAAAGAGAAAGTTGTTGCCTGAGCCCGCGGGTTCGAGACCCGCCTGGGCAACTTGGCGAGACCTCCATTTCTACAATAAATCAAAAATTAGCCGGGCGTGGTAGCACGTGCCTGTAGTTCCAGCTACTTGGAAGACTGAGGCGGAAGGATCACCGGAGCCCAGCAGGTTGAGGCTGCTGTGGCCGGGAGCAGACTGCACTCCAGTCTGGGTGACAGAGTGAGACACCAACTCAAAAAAAAAAAAGATAAAGTTGACTTACAAATAAGATTATCAGAAGAGTCTCAACTGCAGTACTGCCTGTAAAAATAAAAGAATTGTTAAGCTTACTGTATTTGTCTATTCACTGTGAAAAATGACAATTTCCTTCTATGATTCTTATATTCATAAAGGTTGTACCAAATTCACAAACATCAGCACTGTAAAATGCATTTAATATTTTCCCAACAAATGTGCTTGAGTCTCTATCTGTTTTGGATACAAGCAAATATACAGTTTAACTAAGTATCTGTTACAGGGTTTTAAAAATTATTATTATTATTTTTTTAGTTGGAGTCTCACTCTGTCACCCAGACTGGAGCGCAGTGGCACACTCAAGGTCACCGCAGCTTCAACCTGCTGGACTTAGCAATCCCTTCTGCCTAAGCCTTCCAAGTTGCTGAAACCACAGGTGTGCACCACAATGCCTGGATAATATTTTTGATTTATTGTAAGAACAAGTTCTCTCCAATTTGCTAGACTGGACTTGAACACCTGAGCTCAGGCAATCCTCTCATCTCTGTCTCCCAAAGAGCTAGGATTATAGGCATGAGCCACAATGCCCAGCCTAAAGATATTTTTTAATTGATATAAAAGTCTTATATATTTATCATGTACATGATGTTTTAAAGTATATATACATTGTAGAATGACTCAATCTGACTGAATCACATATGCACAACCTCGTGTGGTCATTATTTTTGTCACGAAAACACTGGATATTATTATTTATGTATATAAGAAGCAATGTGTTATTTTTTCCCCTTGCTATCTATGATATGTAATATACATGCTTATCAAATTGGAGGGAAGGCTAGGCTTTGGTTTTTGCATTATCATTTGTCATTCTGGTACTTTCTTTTTTGTTGTTGTTGTTGTTGTTGTTTTACTGTAGTCTCAATTTTGACATGGACAGCAGCTCACTCACTCTATGGCTATCCATCTTTTCAACCTATTGGACAAAGTGTCCTTGATAGAATGCTAATCCATCTCAATAGATGTCAGTCGAGAAATTAATGTTAGGTAGGGTATATATTCCTTTGTTATTCCTTAAAGTCCACAAAGAAAGATTGTGTGCTTGAGACTTTACTGAGGTTTTGGGAAAATATAAAATTACAATATAGATAATAAAAAGTATTTAATTATATTAAATACAACTTATTTTATAGTCTAAATCAATAGGGTCCTCAAAGTCAATCTGTCTGTCTCATGAATACCTTCATTAAAAGCTTTGCATTTTGTCTTCAGATGTGCCTGAAGGTTCTTTGAAATCACCTCCTTCTTCTGACTTCATCAGACCTTTCCAACACAGAAACAACTGTCCTCTCATCTGCCTACCGATTTTGATTTTCAATCCAATAGTACATTTTCTTTAGTTATTTTTTGAAGAATTTTCATCAAATGTTTACAGAAAGATTCTCAAGATTTGATAAAACAGCTATGGATTGGTGCATCCTAGGTATGTCCACCATTTAAACATTTAGAATTGTATTCAGGTTACTTTTTTCTTTCAGTAGTCCTAAGAGTAAATAGTATGAAATATACATATACATAAATATATACAAATCCATACACTAAATTCAGTTCCAACATTCATGTAACAAACACACACACACACACACACACACACACACACACACACACACACACACGTCTCAAATCATGGATACTTATTATACACATTTGTCAAACCATTCTCTGTAAATTATTCCATATTTTAATAGAATTGAACATCGTTATGCCCAATTTTCAAATGTAGAATCCAAATAGAACGTACATTACATTCTACCAATCAGACTCACCTGTACTTTCTGTACTTTAGTTCACATGGAAGCTAATTTAATAAAACTGAATCCTCTTTAAGTCATTCATGTACTGACAAGAGATACTACAGAGGAGTTTGGCATCCAATGGCATCATAGAATTTGTAGTATCATCAAGTTTCATAGTAGATGTGTAACTTTTATTAAAATCATATTACTGCATTGTAGGTAGTAATTACAATGTTGTCTTTCAAATCAGCAAGTGGAATCATTCTGATTGTCATTATTAACCTATGAGTCCTTTTCTACAGCTCTATTAATGATTCTAATGTACATTAATCAATTTATTTTTCTCTGTAGCAAATCAAAATGTCCTGTGTTTTCTGTAAGCCAGAATTCTAATTGACACAATAATTAGTAAATATAATTATTTCAAGAAATAGGTCAACATGAAGATGAGAATATAGATTGATAAACTAACCTGGTTAAGTCGAAAAACAGTTTATAGTTTAAATTTATAAATACATGTAATCATGATGATCAGTGGCACCCTCTATAATGATCACTTATATGTATTGAGAGTGAAGCCCGTGAAGTTGCAGTCTAAATCACCAAATGGCTGTTGTGATGAAACAGTATGAAAGACAAGAGAAATATGAGAACTACGGCCAAACTGATTCTTGCAACTGCACTGAGAGCTGAAAAAAATGCATTATATGCCAAAAGATTTAAATTATCAGCTCAAGAAATATCAATATTGAAATGTGTCTCAAATGAGTCCCTTTTGTCTCATTCTCATGCAGGTAAAAAAGTAAAATAAAATTATAATCTGAACAACGTATTAAATTATTATATTAATTGAATTTACCACTTAACCATTTGCAAGAAGCAGTACATTAACTGTAAGAGAACTGGATAAAAAAATGTGGGACATAAACACAATGGAATATTACACAGACATAAAGAAGGACAGAATTATAAGCTTTGCAGAAACTTGGATGGACTTAGAGTCTATAATACTGAGTGATCTATCACAGAAACAAAGAACTGAGTATCACATGTTCTCACTCATAAGCAGACCTTGAACAATTATTGTAATACTATAAGAAAGGGATTGGAGCAGGCCTGTAGTTCTGGCTACTTGGAAGGCTAAGGCAAAAGAATTGCCGGAGCCCAGGAGGTCGAGGCTGAGATGGCCATGAGAGTGCCACTGCACTCTAGCCTGTTCAGGGTCTGCTACAGAGTGACACTCCAACTCAAAAAAAAAAAGAAAATGAAAGAAATAGAAGAAAGGGATTGGCAGCAGTGATAAACTGCAGAGAGCGGGGTGGAGGAGAGATTGGCATTAGTGGAAAACTGCGGGGTAAGGGGAAGAGGGGAGGGGTACATCTTATCAACAGGGGTAACTATAATGAAAATTTGTATACCTAACCCTGAATTGTACCCCACATCTTTAAAATAAAAAAAATAGAACATTAACTGTAAAACATAAAATGTGAGAATTGGAATAGAGACGCAGGGCGTCCCAATTCCAATACAATATACATCCTCCAAAGAAAGACCTTGTTAGCCAAAAAGGCTTTTCATTTCTGTTTGAGGCTGATGCCTTTATTTTGTTTGAGGACTGAAGCAATTATCTTTGAAGTAGAAGATAATGGCCTCCCTTCTTCACCTGTCTCAATTTTCTCTTAGTCCTAAACATCCACAGAAGCCTAATTGTGACGTAAGTTTTAACCTTTAGATCCAATGTTTTCTGTTGCTTTCCCAATCAGCTGAAATGATGAGGGTCTAAATGGTGTAAGCCCAGGTTGCCCTCCCTATTCAGTTTATATGGACAATGTCTGTTAACCAAACAACTCTCCTTATTGAAAGGACAAGGTAAAGTTTCTGCTTATCCCAGAGTACCCCAAGTTTTAGTTTTCCGACAGTCCATAGATCAAGCAAGCCAAGTACATTTTTTCCCCCAGGGAACAAAAGAACATCCACCGCTGGAAACTACAAAGTCTCTTCTTCATAGGTCTTGGTTTGTCCACTATGTTACAAGGGCAACCCACCTATGTCCCTGCATGACAAACGGTGTCCTTCTCCCCTGGTATGTGAGTATATGTAACTAAAATACTGCTAGCCATCTGATCTGTCTCATTTCAGATGTCATGTGTTATGTAATCCCCACTACCTCAAGTTGGAATTCCTTCTTCATGAAGAAGAATAAGAGATGATTAAAACACTAGTGAATAAGCAAAACCCAGGATGAGAAATTTTTCAAAATATAGCTACTTGAAAAAACAAACAAGCAGAAGAATATGTTATGGGACATGTTTGGGGGGCATTATATTATACATTTATGAGCATAAGTTTAGATTGTAATGAATTTACCTATATGTCTTCACTGTCCAGAGATTCGGATTTTGAATTCTATACTTGATGGTCGCCAATGGTAAATGAAAGTGTGATGCTAGATATGTGTGTTTGGCTTTATTTTGTAGTATATAAGAATTATCCTAAGTACTCTGAAAGTGAAAATGATAAATTTATTCACCCACTCCCTAGCTATGGCCTTCAAGAAGGACAAAAAAAGTCTTGCTTCACCAAAGCACAAGGAAGGACACAGGTGACGAAAAGATCAGTTTCCTTGAAAAACTCACTGTTAGCTCTCCTTTATAGGCCAGCGATGATTCAGCCATGGAAACAGTTTCCCTAGTTTCAATAGAAAAGACAAGATACCTGGTTAGTACAATCCAAGTTGCTTAATTGACCTTCAAAGGTAAGATAGGAACAGTAGTAATAATTGACAGTCAAGTTGGGAATTAGAATTGTTTAAGCTGCAGAGATTTTGCTAGCAACTAATTGTTTATGGCATCCTCATGACTAAAATACAAGGAAAGTTTATGAAAGTCTCACGAGGTCTGTATAATCAAACTAATTTGATTAAGTTTAACAGAGATTTGGCTTGGACCAACATAAGATACAAAAATCATGATGTCTCCTCCAACTTCTAGACCTGAACCAGTAACAAAGAACCTTGAGGCAAATGAAGACCAGGTGCAAGTAAGAAACATTCTGCAGTAAATTCACAAGTATATGTGATAAATCTTTATTTCACTATTTCTGAGCTATCTAACTGCACACTAAGGAAAAGGGGGTGGAGAGAAATTTCAGATATAATTGAACTCGGATTGTGAATTGATATCAGTACCTCAACTGAGAACAACACTATTATGCGCTGCTGATCATAGTTGGGATTTGGGAGAGGATCATAAGATAACATATTTTCATCGTTGCTTTTCTCCTGCTGGATACGATTTTTCCCACACATCTATCATATAGCTTTGTGTGAAATGGATATTTGCCATATGCATATGAATTGAATTTTAACATGAGCAAACAATTTACAGTTGGTTTAAGAAATGAACATCTTTGTTTTGTACATTTTGATTTGATTTATGGTTCTCTTGACTTCTCATATGGAATAGAAATCCTTCAGGGAGATAAGAAATAGAATTTATTTTCTATACTATCTCTTCACACTAGCACAAAGATGAATGTATAATAAGCTCTTGATTATTAATCATTTGCTGATTACAAACGAGTAAATATATATTCAGAAATAGTGAGCATATTTGATCCAAACGTTGTTAATTCAGTTCGAATGAAAGTGATGGGAAGGAATTCCTGTAGAAAAAAACATACATATTTAATAAATCAAAATTATGACTGTTAGTAATTTAACTTTGGTTATATAGGCATAATTTAATATATCCATATTTCGCTAAGAAGTAAAACAAGTAATTATGCTAATAAAATGCCAAAATCAAATTCTGCGTAAATTCAGGATAGAAAATTGCAGCTTACAGAATTTTATATGCCATTTAGCTACAAAATATAACGTAAAGTTAATTTTCATAAAGAAAACTAATATTTAGCTTCTGATAAGTTGTCTTTCCAATTTGTAATTTACAAATTAGTAATGGAAAGTTATATTTCTTCTTTCAGTCACACACTCAGTTGAAATGTTTTACAGCCTGCTTTTTTCTGCCTTGTTCTGTGCCCTGAGAAACTTTCCTCTGTGGACTTCCCAGCTTGGGCTTCCTTTCATTTTGCCTTCAAGTTTAATATCTCTGAAAATAATAAAAGATTATCAGAAGAAATAAATCATATGTAAGTTGAGAATATTTTTATTTATTGCCCATTAGAAGTGACCAGTTTTAGTGTAAAAGATAAATGTTTGCTTTAAGTGCACTAGAAAAGGGGATAGGCAATAAATGAGATGAAGATGACCAGAATAAATGTAAGTGATCAGAAGAGTAAAATGAAAAGTAAGGAAAGATGATCAAAGGAAGAAGAGGCTATTTAAGTATCCAGTAAACTTAACTCACACTGACTGAAAGGTTATAATAGTGGAGAGTAAATGATTAATTTTATCATCCCAGAGCAACACATTCGCTGCTGTTAATCTAAATGCTTCTGAGGCAGTGAGCAGCTAAGGGCAGTTATAACAAAGATACGTTTCATATAGTTGGAAAAGAAAATCAGGATGAACACATTCAAACACACACAGTAGAAAAAAATAAATCTTTTATGACAAAAATTAACTAAATAGAAAACACAGAGTAGCAAAAAAGTAAAAACTTACTTATTTTAAAGACTAATACATTGATAAGCTTTAGAAAGATGGTAAAATAAGAGAGAGAGATAATAGACAAAAGAAACAAAACAATAAGTAAAAAAGACTAGTTATGGATCCTGCAGAAATTCTGGAAAGGTAGTTTGCGAGAAACTATTTTCCAACAAAGTTGATAATTTTATGAAAAAGTGTTTGAAAAACACAGGACAAGTGATGGCATATAAAAATTCTGAAAATTATTGCATCTATAAAATAATTTTAATCTGACATTAAAACCTTACCAAAAGAAAACTCCTTGTCTAAGTGACTTCACCAGGAAAGAACTACTAATACTTAAGGAAAAAAATAGCACATCCTTATATGATACTTGCCAGGAAGTTGACAAAGAGAAAATATTCAATATTAATTTAGTATTAACAATAAAATACTTTATAGAAAAGTAATGGGAAAAAATCAAGAAAAATATTAAATCATAATGCTGTTAAAAAATTCTTTAAAAATATGTCTTGAAAATTCCACCGATAGATTTTGCAATAGAAAAATATTTTTATCACAACTAGCTGGGGTGCACTTCTGGAATGCATAGTTTCTTAATATTTGAAAATCAATTATGGCAATTTAGAGAATTACAAGAATAAAGAAGATACAACTTTATTTCAAATGATACAGAAATAACTGATAAAGTTTAACATACATTCATTATATAAAAATCTTAGAAATGTGGACTGTAAATTCAGAGTTTTCTTACACTAGAAAAGGCAAACTGTGACCCACAGGAGAAACTCAACCTATCCATGTTTTTCTAAATAAAGTGATATAAAAACATAGTTGCCCTTTTTCATTTGAATATTATTTCTTGCAGAGTTTTCCTCTATTGACAGAATTGTTTAGTAATGACAGATTGTCACTTGCAGAGATGAAGAGTTACACACCTGTCTCTTTATAGAAAAAGTTTGATGTCCCTTGATCGACAGTAAAATTTCTTGGTGAGTTCAAAATATGAAAGTTGCCTATTACTGTTTTCACCATTTTGTTAGAAGACTTAACCAGTACATTAAAACAAGACAATAAAAAATCATTTATAAAGATTAGAAAGGGAGACATAAAAATGCCATTATTCACAGATGGCAATATTATGTACATAGAAAAGCTGTAATAATTAAAGACACCAGTATATTTAATAAGTGAATCTATCAACATCACTGGATAAAGATCAGTATAAAAATCAACGTTGTTTCCATATTTAATTAACAAAATGCTAATAATGAACATTTAAAATATATAATATTCACTATATTAAAGAACTTTAATTACTTAGAAATACTTATACAAAACATAGTACAGATCTTTACATATAGAAATATAACATTATTGAGATAAAATAGCAAAGACTTCAATAAATTGAGGTATATGACATGTTGTACATTTGAATGCTAAATATTATAAAAATTCTCTTCTCTCAAATTGAGCCATAGATTCAATAGATTCCCAACAAAGTTTTCAGAATATTTTTGAGAGAGGTAGAGAGTGAGATATTGACAAACTTACTCTAAAATGCACCTGAAAATACTAAGAAACAAGGATAGTAAATATATATATATATATATATAATTTTAAAAAATCTTTGAAAAGGTGAATAATCACCGTATTAATTATAAATCTAGTAGGATATGTGCAATTATTTTATGAAGATTGTTCAACTTTATTAAAAGACGTTGAAGAAGACAAATTAATTTTAAAAATTCACATTTTTTTTTTACCAGAGTAAGACTCAATAGTATACAAAAGTCTATTTTCCCACAACAGAATATTTCATAAAATTTGAAGTCAATTCTAAAACATATATCAAGAAGCAAAGTCCCTTAAATAACCAGGACACTTTAGATGTAAAAGAAAATGGAACAAATGTTTCACTGATATTTCTATATATTATGAAACAATTTGAGACAGAGTGATGATGGGGGTTCAGGGCATGTCACCCTATATAACATCTTTGCATTTGAGAAGATAACAAAAGCAGAAAGGTCATCCTCTGACTTTTCCTAACCTTTTTCTCCTGAAGTAGATCATAAAACCTAGAAAAGAATTTTCTGACCTTCCCTGAAGCTGGCCATGAGACCTTGACAGGTGACATCTCTATACCCAGAGGAAAGGAGTATCCTTATCTCTGAGGACACAAGGTAACAAAGAAGAATCTGACCAAATCAGTCTTGTTAGTTTCCCTCAGTTTATTACCATGAGATCATACTCTCTTTATTCAATTACATTTCTTCACAACTGTCTACTCTTCATTAAACCTGTAAACAATACAGGCTTACCTATTGTGGGGATCTTCATTTCCTTATAAAGATTCCCAAGTTACATCAAATTTATATTAAATATATCTGTGTGATTTCTCTTATTAATTGTCTTTTGGTATAGAGACTTCAGCTGTGAATCTAGAATAATGAGGACAAGATTTTTTTTTCCCCTCCCTTTCAGTGGTATGAGGGCAAGGCTAGAAATATAGATCAATGACACTGAATAGAAAAGTGGGAAATAAAATTATACATATATAAACATATACATTATAACAAAGAGGACATTATAAAATGATGAGGAAAATTAGTCTTTTCAATTAAATTAGCTTATTCAACTGGGTATCCATATAAAAATAAAAACTGACTCTTATTTACACCATAAAACATTAAATTAAGTTGAACTGTAGGTATAAATATAATAAGCTAACAGAGAAAAATATATTTTAAAACAATACACGTGAGAGTATCTTCAGGAACTTGGTCTAGAAGGTTTTAAGTCACTTACATAAGCCTCCAACCATAAAATATTAATTTGGATACACTAAATTAGGGGCTTCTGTTCCTCAATCTTAAGAAAATGAACAACATACCACAGAGTGAGGAAAAATAGCCATAAAAGTTATAATTAATATAAGTTTTGTATTTGTAATGCAAAAAGAGACCTTACATATAAAAAAGTACAAGACAGATAGCCCAATGAAATAAAAATATGAAGAATATGTACAAGCACATCATAAATAAAACCATCCAAGTGTCCAAGAAACACTCAAAACATGTTCAAATCCATTATTTATCAAGGAGACGCAAAATAAAAACTGAGGAATATCAATACCCACCAGTAAAATAATTAAATGTAAAGATTGACTACTGGTACAAGAGTACAGTTAAAAAAAAAAAAATTGGAAAGACCGGACACAGTGGCTCAAGCCTGTAATCCCAGGGAAGCCAAGGCAGGAGGATCACATGAGTCAGGAGTCTGAGACAAGCCTAAGCAACATAGCAAGACCTTGTCTCTACAGAAACAAAACAAAACAAAACAAGCCAGCCAGGCATGGTGGCGTATGCCTGTAGGTCCAGCTACTAGGGAGGCTGAGGCAGGAGGATTGCTTGAGCTCAGAAGCTGAAGGCTGTGGTGAGCCTTGATCATGACACTGCATTCCAGCCTAAGTGACAGAGTGAAAATCTCTGGCTCCAAAAACAAAACAAAACAAACTTTGGAAAACATTTTGACCAAGCTACTGAATTTGAACATATTTCATAATGTGTTACTCAGCAATATCGCTGCCAGGGCAATGCATCATATACATAATAGCAGAATTATCTAGAATTGAAAAAAAAACTGAAAATAATCTAGATACTAACAGCATAATGGAGTTATCAAAAGAATGCATGTTTTAAGAAATGTCATGTGTGTATTATTTTTCAAAGTTGAATTGAATTATGGCGGCATCTCAAACAGACCATGACATGATAAAAAGTCTTGGAGCAATGCATATATAAAACTCTAATTAAATGTCAAATATTCAACTTTTTCTTTTTCCTTTTCCCTTTCCTTTTTTAAATTTTGAGTCAGGGGTCTAACTGTGTGGCCTAAACTGGAGTACAGTGACACAATCACAGTTTACACTGTAGCCTCAACCACTGTGGCTCAGGTGATTTTCCAGCTTCAGCCTTCTGAGTATCTTGGATTATAGGCACTTACCACCATGCCCAGCTAATGTTTTGATTTTTATAGAGATAGTGTCTTGCTATGCTGCCTAGGCCGTTCTCTAATTCCTGGATTCAAACAATCCTCCTGCCTTAGTCCCCCAAAGTGCTGGGGTTACAGGCATGAACCACTGTTCCCAGTCAAGACACAGCTTTAATCATGCAGCAAATTATAGTACTTGCCTTTCTAGGGAAGCTCATTGGTTTAGAATTCTTTTCCACGTGGGTTCACGCACAATTAACAATTAACAATGGAAGCTTCAAGGAGGAATATTGTTTACGGTATTAAAAAAAATAGGAACCAGTTGAAATGCTTTTCCTAATCTTATGGGCAGCATGGTGAAAATAAGACAATCTTTAAAAATATTGGAGGTACTGTCCATGGTAGCTATTTGATTAATCCAATAAAAAAAAAAACTGTGGAGAATCCTTCAAAACAGGACTAGTGGCTTCCCAGATATGCGGTTTATAAAGTTCCAAAGGTCCCCATTCTTGTCTTAATGCTGTATGTTGTTGTCTTGAGGTTCCTAATAACTTTTGAATGAGAGGTTCTTGGTTTTCATTTGGCACTGAACCCTGCATGTCATGTATAATTCCTGCCTGTAACTGTTCTGTCCAATTCCTAATTGGTATTATGTTTACTGATTTCTTTATTCAATGAATACTCTTGAATACACTTTCTCTTAATGGGAAGAAGATTCTAGTCTTAAAAAATAAAAACAAAAAACTGGGAGTTCTTTACTAGAAACTGAATATTAAAGAAGACTATATTCTGAATACAAAACTCAAGTTTTGAAAGTAAAGTGTAGAGTACACATCTAAGTTTATTTGATTGATATGTTTACTTTTGTGAAGGATTGCTAGCGATGTGTATAGTTAGTTCAGTGAGAAAGTGTGAATATTTCCTTAATAACGTTTCAGATCATAATTAGAACTGACTTTATGTCAAGTCTCAAATTGTTTTAAATGCAGTATTTCCCCAATTATTTTGACATTATAACAACACAATTAAAATTTACAAGTTCACAAAGTTAAAGCATAAAGGATGACTGACATATTGAAATATGAGACAGAGGTTTAAAATCTAAAGGATGACTTGAGGTCTCCTTAAGAAACTCTAGAATGAGCTCATGTTGTACAAACTAAATGTATTATTTCTCAACTTTCTGCTATTTGTTATAGAAATCATAGAAAACCTAAATATAAAATTCACTGTCAAAATAATCTTAGTGGCGAATTAATTTTATTTACATTTTATGCTGAAGAAAACTTCTCATCTTACAGTTTAGTATGGTTAATAATTTGAGAACAAATTGTGAATGGAGCAATTTCTTTAAATAATAGATAATAATTTGTTACAATGTAGAAATATCAATACTTAATCCAATTTGCTGTCACATAAAAAAACACATGTGCTATCACATTACCTGTATTCTAGGAGCTTCTATGATTGCTGAGGATATCTACTTATTTTATTGTGGATGGGATTAGTACCCACTATATGTGTGTGTTTCCATGTGAGATAAGTGGGATTTGTGTAGAATGGTATATTTATAGAGTATGTTGAATAGGAAAAAAATGTAAGTTTTTTAAACAGCAAGAATTTAACATAGAATCAAATAAATGAGTTCACATAAAGAATATAAATAGGTATGAAATGTATGCTTACTTTGTTGCTTTAGTGATAACTTCTATATCTAGTCTCAGCTACAGCTAAGAGACAAAAAGAAAATTACTCACTGAAACTGGCAAATAAAATGACGCATCTATCTATGAAAATACTAACATAGGGATGGGTGAAAAAAGCAGTATGACTAAGATTTGACTCTTAACAAAACCTCAAGTCAATGCATTTGATTGGTTCAGCAGAATTAACAATCATTTCCAATATCTAATGGACTATTTTTTAAAAAATTGCTATACATATTTTGACCAATGCTTACATTACTTGCACCAGTTTATCTGAGTGGAAATCCCAAACCTGAGAAATAGGTGTATGTCTACAAATGACACAACTTTAGGCGGATAATGAAGTCTGAAATATATACATACACTCATGCACGTGCATATATATGTAAAAAATTATTCAAAATTTAGAATTTTAACAATGCATATAAAAAACTGGGACAATAGTAAAAACATGAAGAGGTTATAAGTGGCATTTTAAAATAGTTATCTAATTTACTGCAAAATTACCTGCCTTGATACCACTTCTGTATCTTCCCTCCTATCCCTAAGCTTAGCTGCCCTGTCCAAGCTCTTAGATTCTACTGAACCAAAGAAATGAAATGAGTTTGGAGCTCCAGATCAATACTTGGTGATTCAACCACAAGTTTTAGCTTTTAGTAGTATCATGCAAAACTAGAATAACTAGTTCTGATATGTTTCATATTTATTATTAAATTCACCCTAGTTATTAAACCTTCTTGTTATACTCTACTGACGAGCATATACCTGTTCCATTTCCTCTTGTTAGATATCTGTCTTAATGATTATTATCATGGCTGCCCTTCATTGAGACCTAAGTACCTGATCTCTCCTTCTCTAAGTTTTTGTTCTCTTTCCCAAGCAGACTGGTAGATACCGTGTTCTACCTGTTTTTTCTTGCAGTGCTGTCTTTTAACTCATGACTTGGTCTTAGCTTCCCCTGGGTGAATTTTATTGATGTTATCCATTTAAATGTAACTGCATATATAGCTACAATTTTAATACCATATATATTAGTTTCCTTGCCATAACCAAGTTCCAGAATCTGAGTGGGTTAAAATAACAGCACTGTGTTATATCCAGTTCTGTAGGGTAGAAATCCGAAATCAAGGTAGGATTTATTCCTTCTGGAAGTTCTAAGGAAGAATTTGTTCCATTTCCTGTCTCTCAACTCCTGCAAACTGCCAGCAATCCATGATGTTCCTTGGCTCATAGATGCATCAATCCATTCTTTGACTGCATCATCAGATGATATTATTTTCCTCTGTATTTTTATGTTCTCTTCTCTGTGATATGGACACCAGTCATATTGAATTAGGGCCTACCTTATTTCAGTATGATGTCATCTTAACCTGATCACACTTGCAAAGACTCTATTTGCAAATAAGATCACATTCACAAGTACTAGGGATTAAGACTTTGCCATATGTTTTTGGTGTACGTAATTCTGTCTACAACACTATATTTAAAAAACTTAGCCTCAAAAATATAATAAAAACTATTACATAAGCATTTATTATGCATCAGAAATTGTGCTGAGCACTTTATACATGACATAAATGCATATCTTGCAATAAATATGTAAAATAGGTGTCATTAGCTATAATTCCTGTTATAAGTGAATAAAAACATACATTATAATATGCATTCATAATGATTAGAATTACAGAAGTAATAGAGTTACACATGGCTGTGATTTTTATATTTACATCATTCAAATCCCACAATTTACAGATATACTATGCTTATGCCAAACTCTAGCTAAATATTTTTCTAGTATAAAATATATTTAAAGTTAAAAAGTTTTATATCTGATATTAAGTTGTATCTTATTTATATTTGATTATCTATAATAACTCCCCTTAAGTAACACTGTTTCAGAACAATTCTGATATAGAGCATTTTCCTATGCTGGCCACATGGACTTCAGATAAAAATGTTTTCTGTAGACAAGTAATCTAATTTGTCAGAAAATATGAGTCAACATTTATGAATCTTAGAGCAAATGAGCACAGCAAATATATATGGTAGTTTGTGTGATTGTCAAAGTGAAGAAAAGGGTCTCAAATCCAATTAAGAAAACATAAAATGTAAAACACAAAGTAAACACAAAGATAATATGTAGCAATTTATGTACAAGGAGACGGATGACCAGAAATTCAATCTCTCAAACATATCAAAAATGAAGCTTCCTCTAGAATATGTAAAACATCTGAGTACATTCAACACAAGAAGTTACTGTCTTAAAATCTATAGACAACAAAGGAAATGCTTAAAATTGTATACTATACAGATTCAAAATGAAATTGAATTTCTTCAGTAACCAACCAAGGTACCATTAAATCCAAATCAACAGACAATATTTGGTGCACTTTAAAAAAGGAATCTCTCAACTAATTAATAAAGATGTCTAATTTTAGCCAAAATACAAGAAAAGATGATAGCTCTCTTTTTGCTGGTAAGCCTCCTTTCTGGTGATGTTCAATATTTTGCATTATTGAAAAGATGAGAATTACTAGAGGCTATTGATAAAAATATTTTGGCAAAGCTCTCTCCTTACAATTATATTTTAGTATTTCTTCTCAGATAACCAATGCAAAATGTGAGTGTAATTTCCTAATTATTACTGTAAAAGTGTGAATTTATGATCCTTCAGAAAGCTTTCTTGTCTTTAGTTAGGATCCAAATTTTTCCAATTTTCCAGAAAAAAATTTAGATTAGATTTACTTTTCCCATCCAGCTGTTTTTAACTTGAACCAAGATCATAAAGTGTCCTACTTTGGTGTCTTTGTAATAAAGTAAACTGGATAATGGTTGTAGAATTTTTCTCCTGTAAGGGAGTAGTTGTTTTTGCCATTACATGTAAAAGATGTTTAGTTTTGGAAACAAATATTAAAAATAAGCATAAAATAATTTTAATAAGTTTTGTGCCATAACTAATGTATTTTCTCCTGACTTTATACATTCTTAGCATCTCTTTTTCAGCAACACTTTCCTCAAGGTCCATTTTAAGGTTATTTTTACATAGACAAGCCAGTTAAGTATACCAGAAAGCCATGGAGTTGCTCGTGGCTCTCAAGCCCTGAATGCAGAAACTTTTTGAAATTTGTGAAATTAACAAGTGATATATAACAAGTGATATATCTTGAGTAAAGAGGTCAGAAGAAAAAGTCTAAACATCAGGGAGACAGTCTTATGGATGCACTGGGACCTATTTGTGTTTTTATCAAATAATTAGACACTTGGCATGAATTAATGATGGATTTACAAAAGCAATGCAACTTAAGTGCAAGGCAAGATATTGTATGTACATGATGATCACTTGTGAACAAGGGAAATTTGTGTTTAAAGCTGCTTAGCCTTGATGACTCATAAACAAAATTATATGGAAGGGAAAATAATTGAAATACTTAGAGCTAACACCCACTCAGTGATAGGTGATTAATCCTGTTTTAGAAGATAAAAAAGATATAATCACAGAAATGAAGGTCACCTCCAGGCATAGCTATGCTTATCTACTTGGAGCAGATTTTACAAATCCTATATTTAAAGGTATATCTGTGATTGATATCTCATACCATTTGTTAGAAACAACCCTTTGCTTAGTCAACTGTTTAATCAAAGGATCACCATAAGTCTAAGGTTCTCCTATTTTATTATATATAACCATCACCTGAGAAGACTGTTAGCAATGCCGATTGCCAAGACCCTCTTCAAGAATTCTGCTTCATTTAGTGGAATTTTAGAATGTAGTAAGAGATATCATAGCAACTTCCTAAGTAATTTGATTTGTGGACCATGCTTTTGAAAACACTGAATCAGTTTAATCCAAACCCTTTTAAAGCCCTTTTGAAATGATCTACACTAACTCTTACATCTTTCCACATTACATACATATCCAAATATTATTTATAAACAGTATACCCATATGCACATTGGAAAAACAAGGGAAAGTGTGATGCT
Source organism: Carlito syrichta (assembly GCF_000164805.1). Classification (NCBI taxonomy): domain Eukaryota; kingdom Metazoa; phylum Chordata; class Mammalia; order Primates; family Tarsiidae; genus Carlito; species Carlito syrichta. Next base: position 185,694 of record NW_007246133.1, on the reverse strand, counting down.
AGAAAATCAAAGAGTTCACATTAATAGAACTGATGATTTAGCTTCATGCAGACTTGCTTTTTATCATCATCCTGCTTCTGTAATTTTTCATTTGCTTCATTTCTTTTTTTTTTTTTTTTGAGTTGGAGTCTCACTCGGTTACCCAGACTGGAGTGCAGTGGCCGCTTCCGGCCACCGCAGCCTCGCCTGCTGGGCTCCAGCGATCCCTCTGCCTCAGCCTCCCGAGAAGCCGGAATTACAGGCACGTGCTGCCACGCCCAGCTTATTTTTTGATTTATTGTAGAGATGAGGTCTCGCTGCCCAGGCGGGTCTCGAACCCGCGGGCTCAGGCAATCCACTCGCCTCAGCCTCCCAAAGGCGCGGGATTACAGGCTGAGCCACCGAGCCCGGCCTATGCTTCATTTCTATCATCAATTGCCTGGTTGTATTCTATTACCATTGGAAATATGAAGTCTCTTACAAACTTATCAGGAGACTTTTATCTTTGTTTTACTTTTGGTTTTTCTTGTCTTTTTTTTATTATTATTCCATCTTGACTCTTCCGTAAAGTTGTATGTATATTTTCTACCCCAAAATTAGCAGATCATTTCCTATTGACCTTCAGCGCCCAACATAGACCACCTGTGAGTCTGAAACTTCACATATTATCATGCACAAGTATTCCTAAAGTATCCCTCAAACAACCTGCAGTTATCCACAACTGTCAGTATTACAAAGTCCCAGTATTCCATTTATTTAGCAGTATATCTGTACAGTACCTTTACTTTATTTTATATTGTTCCTCAAATTAATATAGCATAAGTTAGATTAGGTATTTCCTCAATATTACACAGTTTTAGGTGAGAAATTGATTTATTGAGTAAACTTTTGGGTCAAGTCTAAGGGGGAAAAGTCACAAGTAATTTAATCCATTCTTCATTTAAAAGAAGCATGCTTAGGCCTGGTACTAGATTCAACAGACGGGCACATCTCTTCAAACCATGACTCTCTTCTCTAAAAAAAACAGACAAGAAAGCAATCTTGTCTGCTAGAAGCTTAGGGGAATTCTTGGGTACTATGTATTTAGCTGTTTCCAGTTGTTGTCAATAAAAATACAGCTTCCTAAGACCTGGAGAAATTGAAATGAGTGGGTAGTGGCAATCCTTCCTGCTGGAGAGAAAAAAGCCATCACTGCCCTTAAAAGTGAAAAAAATGCAGTCTGACCTAGTGTGAAAATGGAGGAGCTCCTAGTTCTAGTAAGCTCACTCTCCAGGTAAACCAGAATGACTTGCCAGGACATTTAACACAATTCAATAAGTATTAGTTTGCTAATGTTTATGCAGACTTCAACTACAATGTCTACCCCACACATGAGAAGAATTGGACAAGAAATATTAAGTATGTAACATTATTAGTGATATAATATGTTTTATTGACAATTGTTATGTAAATACAAATCTAATATATTAAATATTGTCACAATTTTTTTCAAATATGCTTTTGATAAAAGCAAACCTTTACAATGTGCCAATTAACATTACCTTGTTTATAATCCTTTTGGAAATAGATAAATACTGGAGTAAAGAAAGGATAAAGAGACAAATCTCTGATCTCCAGACTGAGTTCACACATTATTGATTGAACTTCAGGTCACTTGACTTATTCACTTTATTTAGTTAGTTTTATTATAGTTTAATTATTTTTCCCTAAAGTTAAAAATTGCATTTTATGCTCTCAATATTACTTAAGGCATTACAACTTTATGCCCCTGCATTTTTTAAAAATATGACTCCCCTAAATTAGCCATATGCCAGTTACTGTTTCCTTCTCTCATATGTTTAGGCGCTGTTTTTTTTCACAGAGTTGTCTCCAACTTCCTTAGGATGAAGCTGTTTCTGGAGCTCATCTGTATACAATGTAATTGCCCTTCTCTTACTGGGCATACTGGTTTTCAATTCCTTCTGAATTTATTTTATTAGCAGCTCTTTGCTGATTAGAGTGTTTCCTTTTCTTATTCTACAAGAGGAACCCCACCAAAAAAACAAATTTTCTTTGGAGGGCGAGCTTTCCCTGCTAGGAACCTGTTCTACGAAGTGTAAGGTAAGGAGGCTGCCGAAGAGGCACAGCACTGGTAACCAGAGATCTAAGTTAACACAAATATTTGCAACACAAAGAGATGAAGAAAGAAAAGATTTATGCAAAAAGAAATCACTTCCTACATGTGGCCTTCTAGGGTGCAATATGATGCCACATGGAAAATGAAAATAATTGCACAGAAGTTAGATTAAAAAATATAGTTTATTTAAAAGTAAATTAGAGAGAGAAAGAGGAGAGAGATTTACCTCCCCAAGGAGGGGGAGGAGCCTAAAGCCAGGAAGCATGGCATCAGTCATAGCTCAAAGAGCACATAGCCACACCAGATTCTAGTAAGGCAATGGCCAACGACTGCTTGTGGTTGAATCCTTTTAACCATTCCCCTTGATGTGAGAAGATTATTAAGGTGCTTGGATGGTGGTCTGCTCCATGTCATCACGAAGGGGCAGTTAAGTACAGGTACTGATGTTGAGTGATGGACAACATGAAGATGGGTGGGTTAGTCACATGATTACTGTCATGGTGGGGTCTGTCTAAGTCATGTAGGCCACAACAGGCTGATTCGGTCAACTTGGGGGTTTGGGCCTGGAGGGATTTTTCCTACAAGAGACTTGTTAGACATTTGCAATTCACAAAACTCCTTGACCAAAGGTGATGGTATTATCATTTTTATGCCTCTTTTCTTGTTTTGCACCTGGTGGAGATTTACTGAGGGGGTGGGGTAGGCTGCCTCTTGGACTAAATTAAGAATAAGCTAAGTTTCTTCTAGATTTCTATAAGTACCACCTTTCAGGACCCTATGGCATCAGTGTACCAACTAGCATTGTCGAGAAAGGCTGCATTAGGCATCAGTGTATTTTTGGGGGGAGACTCTTTCAGTGCCTTTTCCCAGTTCATGATGGGTAATTTATGAGTACAACTACCCACACTGCACTCAGTGTTAAGCAGTTTTTGAGCAAAAATGACATGACTCCATTGCCCCACCCTCCCTATTCACCCAGTCTCACTCCAAGCAACTTTCTTGTTGTTTTTTTCCCCAGATGAAAAAAGTCCTAAAAGGGAAACATTTTGTTTACGTGGATGAGGTAAAACAAAAAATGGTAGATGCACTAAAAGGCATCAAAATTCACAAGTTCAAAAACTTGTTTTGAACAGTGGAAAACTGTTTTGAACAGTGGAAAAAGCATCTCAACAGGTGTATTGCATCCAACGGAGAGTACTTGGAAGGCAATTGAAGTTTAAATATGCAAGAATAAATAAACTTTTTAAAATAAATAAATTATGTTTTGTGAAGTCCCCCTTGTATCTGTGCATTGAGCTTAATACTAGCAACTGTTGTCCTCCTTATTAATATTCACATGACTGAACTGGACAATGGATAACCCATTTTCCTAGTTTCCTGAGATTTAACAATCTCAATCCATTGAGATGTTATGTGTTATTTAATTTTACTAATTTATCAATTTTGGTTTATCCATTTCCTTAGGGGGAAAAACATGAAAAAGTTTTATTCTGATGAGGATTCTTCAATATAAATTGTTTTGGCGAGAGTTCACTCAGAATTTAAAAAAAAGAAAAAAAGAAGGAAAAATACTGCTATAAGCAATTAAAACAGTGAGAATGTGACATAGATAATTAGTTTCACAGGTTTTGGAACAGCTAAAACAAAAAAAAGAGGTGGTATTGTTGCAGCATCAACAGATCAACAGGCAAATGGTGGAATCACAGAGATCTTGGAATTATGTTAAACACCCAGTAAAGGGGCAGCAATGACATGAATATGCCAGATACTACAAGGAGAGAGAGTAATCAACTTCTTTTATCCTCCATCCTCTAATATTTTAACCTCTCATTGGACAAACCCAGGCAGAAATAAATTGGCATAAACTTCTGAAAAACACAGCCTGTGAAGGTCATTCACCGGTGATGCTTATTAGCACAACAGATAACAGGGCATAGAAAATGTCTGCAGCCGGGCTCGGTGGCTCAGCCTGTAATCCCGCGCCTTGGGAGGCTGAGGCGAGTGGATTGCGTGAGCCCGCGGGTTCGAGACCCGCCTGGGCAGCCAGACCTCATCTCTACAATAAATCAAAAAATCAGCTGGGCGTGGTAGCGCATTCCTGTAATTCTGGCTACTTGGAAGGCTGAGGCGGAAGGATCGCCGGAGCCCAGCAGGTCGAGGCTGCGGTGGCCGGGAGCGGCCACTGCACTCCAGTCTGGGCGACAGAGTGAGACTCCAACTCAAAAAATAAAAAAAAAATGTCTGCAGACAAAGTGTTCACACTGCATAGAGGGTAAATGTACTCCCACACTGCCATGAATATTGGTGAATAATATTGATGGCAATAATTATTAGGTAAAAAATTAATTGATAAACTAATTTTAGAATTTTAAAAGTTATATTTATCTTATATTGATATTTTAGCAAGTGGATATAGTAGTATTAGTTACAGGTACAGAGTTAACCAATAGAAATACTCAAATATTATAAAGTATTGGGAAGAGATAGGAAAATATAAATTAAATACACACATGTAATGATGGAGCATTACATACATTGGTTGAACCAATAGCTGATAAAAGAGGTAAACAAAGAAATAAAAGTAAAATATGAAAATTTGGCTTTAATTTTGGTTCATGTGGCAGGTTGAGCTAACAGAAATTTTTCTCTAGTCAAAACAGCAAAAACTGTATGGCTAAAAAATACATAGTGCAGAATGCATAATGAAAATGTAGAGCTGAGTTTGATAAAGAGAAATCTTTTTTTGTTTGTTTGTTTGTTTTTGAGTTGGAGTCTCACTCTGTCGCCCAGACTGGAGTGCAGTGGCCGCTCCCGGCCACCGCAGCCTCGACCTGCTGGACCCCGGGGATCTTTCCGCCTCAGCCTTCCAAGTAGCTGGAATTACAGGCATGCGCTACCACGCCCGGCTGATTTTT
>NW_007246133.1:180074-180664 GCF_000164805.1 Carlito syrichta | reverse complement strand
CTGACTTAAACTTAAGAAAATCTTTTAAAATTCTATCTCCTAAAATAGTCACTTTGGCGATTATGGATTCAAGGTATGAATTTTAGGGGAACACAATTTGGTAAATAATAGCCAAGGAGAGCAACACACAGATTGTTGAGAAAGAACAATCCCTGAGAGTCACACAATCAAGAACAGCTCATGTTACTAACAACCAGAGTAGAAGATCTAGCTTACAGAGTATCTGCCTCAGTAATGGAATGAAAATGTTCTAAACAAAGATTTAAAGTAACTTTAATATTATTAAAATAATACAAATGATACAATTACTAGGAAAGTCCAATAAATAGTTTTTATAACAATATTATATATATTCAAAAAAAGAAAGGAATATATTAAGTGGGAACATGTAGATCATAGTAACTTACAATAACCTATATAGTAACTTTATAGTGAAAGATTCATTATGTTTCTAGAGAAGAAAAGTAAAACATCTGAGATTAAAAAAAAAAAAATAGATCGACTGGACTGATAGCAGGCTGAATGGTTGGCCCCCTGTTGGGAGCCAACATCTATAGCTACATGGCTGAGGCCTGTAAAGGCCCATCTGG
>NW_007246133.1:159427-180054 GCF_000164805.1 Carlito syrichta | reverse complement strand
GCCCAGGCGGGTTTCGAACCCGTGGGCTCAGGCAATCCACTCACCTCAGCCTCCCGAAGGCGCGGGATTACAGGCTGAGCCACCGACCCCGGCTTGATAAAGAGAAATCTTATGGTAGGGGCATGCAGGAGAGGGCCACAAAGAGCTTTGAGGCACAGGGATTGAATAGTCTCAACCTTTCTCTGTTCTACCTACATATTTTAAGATTGTTAGGAAAAAAAAAAGATTGTTATATAATTAAGTTTCAAGATGCATTTGAAAATGACTTTAGTTTTGAAAAAAAATTTATATTAGGTCTGGAAATGCATTGGATATATAAATTAAATTAAAGAGAATTGATATCTGTACACTATTGTGTCTTCCTCTCAAAGAACAGAGCTGGAGGATCACAGAATATAAGGTAGTGAAAGTTCATAGGGAAAAATATCAGAAAGTAAAGAACTGTACAGAGAGTCTCAGAGATTTGCAGTGGCTTCCCCCTAAGTATAAACTGTCCAAGGCCAGTGTATTTGCTCAGGCCAGTATAACGAATTGCTACAGACTAGGTGGCTTAAATAGCAGACTAATTTACTCATTTTTCTAATGATTGAAAGTTCAAGATCGAGGTGTTGGCAGGTTGACTTTCTTCTGAGTGATCTTGGCCACCTCTCTGTATCTTCATATGGCCCTTTCTTTGTGCATGTCCATCTCTGATGTCTTTTTCTCTTCTTTTAAGGACCCTAGTCATATTGGATTAAAACTCCATTTTTTTTTTTTTTTTTTATCTGACTTAAACTTAAGAAAATCTTTTAAAATTCTATCTCCTAAAATAGTCACTTTGGCGATTATGGATTCAAGGTATGAATTTTAGGGGAACACAATTTGGTAAATAATAGCCAAGGAGAGCAACACACAGATTGTTGAGAAAGAACAATCCCTGAGAGTCACACAATCAAGAACAGCTCATGTTACTAACAACCAGAGTAGAAGATCTAGCTTACAGAGTATCTGCCTCAGTAATGGAATGAAAATGTTCTAAACAAAGATTTAAAGTAACTTTAATATTATTAAAATAATACAAATGATACAATTACTAGGAAAGTCCAATAAATAGTTTTTATAACAATATTATATATATTCAAAAAAAGAAAGGAATATATTAAGTGGGAACATGTAGATCATAGTAACTTACAATAACCTATATAGTAACTTTATAGTGAAAGATTCATTATGTTTCTAGAGAAGAAAAGTAAAACATCTGAGATTAAAAAAAAAAAAATAGATCGACTGGACTGATAGCAGGCTGAATGGTTGGCCCCCCACAATATATCCATGTCCTAATCCTTAAAGCCCATGAATGTTACCTTACTTGGAAAGAAGTTTTTATAGATGTAATTTTGCTAAGGATTTTTAGATGAGGAGATAGTCCTGGATTATCTGGTGGGAGCTGAAAAGAGACACACAGAGTAAAAGTCAATATGAAGATGGAACAGAGGAAAGTGCCATAACCAAATAATGGTGACAACTGCCAGCAAACAGAAGACGCAAAGACTGTCTCTCTCTTTCTCCCCAGAGGAGAAATGACGGTAATGACACTTTGATTTTGGACTCCTTGCCTCCAGAACTGTGATTGAATAAAATGCTTTTAGCCACTATGTTGTGGTAATTTGTTACAAAAACTTAAGAAAATTAATGCAAGTCTTAATAGCAGATTAGATACTAGAGAAAAATAATTTTACTGAGAGTCATAGAAACTATAAAAAATGAAACAAATACAAAATTAAAGTAGGCTAAATTTAAAAAAATAGCAACTATGAGTTGGGATAAAACCTAAAGTAAAATAATAGAAGGATTCTCTCAAGGGGAGAGGGATGACAGAAAAAAGTTTGAAAAAAATATTTACCAAAAAATTTCTTAATTTAGTGAAAACTACAAATCCACAGATCCAAGAAGTTCAATCTCCTTACATATGAGGAAAAAGAGGATTAAGACTACCTCAGAATATAATCAATTTTATTTATTTCAGTAATGATATCTATTGCAAAAGAATGTAAGCAGATGTTCAGTGAGTTTTGATTAAATTATATTTTCACAATATCTGATTGTAATGTGACATTATGTTTATATTTTAAAAATCTGATAATAATGTGGCATTATGTCTATATTTGTACAGTTTAACTTATGGGCCATTGATATTATATTTCCTGTTTTTTAAATATTACTTTGTAATTTAAATTCAAAAAATAAAAATATTTTCCTTCTGGAGACCGCATCTTGATCTGAAAATGAATGAGATAAGGGTATTTTTGTGTTAATTATACATTCTTCCATATCACTTATGCACATGTGAAAATATTGAATTGATAACATGGATATAAGTATTCTAAAATTATATATATGTATAATGATCCTATCACTAATTCCCAGATGTGCAAAAGTTATTTAGTAAGTAAGTAGTATTACTCTGATCCATGCCCAAAAATACGGAACGAAAAATAAAAGGAAAAGAAAACTATGGATCAAGACACCTAGTTATATAGATTAAAAAATTTTCAATAAAATATTTTAAAAATTAATGCAGAAATATATTTTAAAAATACAAATATTTATTATACGTCAACATGTACAAGACATGCATTATGTATTATTCCATCTTGTTACACCAAATTTTTTTTTTTTGAGTTGGAGTCTCATTCTGTTGCCCAGACTAGAGTGCAGTGGCCGCTCCCGGCCACCGCAGCCTCGACCTGCTGGGCTCCGGCGATCCTCCCGCCTGAGCCTTCCAAGTAGCCGGAATTACAGGCATGCGCTACCACGCCCGGCTGATTTTTTGATTTATTGTAGAGATGAGGTCTCGCTGCCCAGGCAGGTCTCGAACCCGCGGGCTCAGGCAATCCACTCATCTCAGCCTCCCAAAGGCACGCGGGATTGCAGACTGAGCCACCGAGCCGGCTCCAAATATTTTTTTAAATGATGTGTGCTCCAGGCTTCAGAATGTATAAAACTAATTATTTTACCATGATATCAGGGGCATTCTAAATAATATACCATATCCCATGTCCACTGTAAATATGTTTAATATAGCCAGGCTCGGTGGCTCAGCCTGTAATCCCGCTCCTTTGGGAGGCTGAGGTGAGTGGATTGCCCGAGCCCGTGGGTTTGAGATCCACCTGGGCAACTTGGCGAAACCTCATCTCTACAATATATCAAAAAATTAGTGGGCGTGGTAGTGCGCTTGTAGTTCCAGCTACTTGGAAGGCTGAGGCGGAGGGATTGCTGGAGCCCAGCAGGTAGAGGCTGCGGTGGCTGGGAGTGGCCACTGCACTCCAGTCTGGGCGACAGAGTGAGACTCCAACTCAAAAAAAATTATGTTTAATATGAGCACTAAAACCATTTGAAGTATCCCCCTTGATTTTTTATAAGAAGTCAATAGTTTTAACCAATGTCATTTTGACTCATCAAGGTCAGTGGAGTGGAAAAGGCAAATAATGTCTTAGTAATATTATGAATATAGGACATTTTCACAGATTTTAAAGAAATTAATTTTTGGGGGGGAAACATTTATCCAAAGTGCACTAATTTGATCAGATTTAATTTAGTGTTTGCTCCCAACATTCTGATGGAAATATCTGTAATTTAAAATAACAGCTTTAATATGCTCACCATTAAACAATTCTTCATGTTGAATATATTTGTCTATCTTGGAAACTTTGCACATATGCATGTGAATACATGGAAAAATCTTCAAAATGTTAATGCTTCTTAGAGGTGAGTAGTGAAAGACTCTATTTTTTCTTATTCCTAAAATTAAAAATGAGTATTTTTCCTGCTGCATGTTTCAAGAAACAAATATATTTTATTTTTATAAAAAATTACCATTGCACAATAAAGTGGAAACAAAATCCTTATAGAAAACAGTAGCAATAGGTCATAATGTCTAACAGCTACTTTGGGTCAGAAGTGTTCTGGGAACTTGCCAGCCCAGCGTGATTGTTTTAGTTCCCCAATGTACTGAAGAGTATCACAGCTCAATTCAAACCTAGCTGTGTTAAGCCCTTCAGACTTGTTTCTCATTTAACAACTACAGTCATCTAAATTGGTCTATTCCCACATGCCACAGTTGATGGTCAGAGAGTTGGTTTTTGGCTCTTCCTTTTCCTTTTTAATAGATGCATTCATCAAAGATTTATTGCATCTACTATTTACTGGGCACTTTGCTAGGCACTAGGGATGAAGAAATCAAATAAGATTGTCCTGGACTACAAAAAGCTTATAACCTAATTTACAAGTCTAGGATGTGACTTTTAAGCCTTGTGCTTCCTTTCAGTATAAAAAAGGGGCTGACAACTTTCTGTCACTGCATACAAATCAATATTCATAGTAATATCACTTTTGGAAATCATAAAATACAATCTTGAAGTCTAGTGATCTACAATTAGTTACCATGCATTGTACATTTTCTATGTACCAGGCATTATGCTAAGTGCTTTACTATAATTTTTAAAAAATCATTTAAAACTTGGAAATAACTTCTAAGATACAGTTTAACCTCTCAGTTTTGCATGGACGAAAATTGAGGTTTAGAGAGGAAAGTAATTTTTTCCAAGGTTCCCATACATGCATGGCAGGGTCAGATCAAGTGACTCACTCCACAGTCCATGCTCTTCCCTATTCTATTATCCTGCCTTACTGCTTAGTTGGCTACTCAGAGGCAAATCCACTTATAATGATGAGAGTTAAGTCAACCCTAAAATATTCTCAGAAATAGTTCAGATTTGTTTAATCCCCAACTTAATATATACCAGGAATGGAAACAAGGAATAGTCCTCAAAAGCAGATTTATTAGTTTGATTGATGGCAGGTGAGTATCAGGGATTCTAAAAGTCTTATCTGAACTGTATGAAGTACAGCTCACATTACAATGTTGACAATTGTCTGTTATCAACAGATCTCCAATAGCCTCCACAGTAGTTATATTTCTGAGAAACTGAGAAATGGCAATACTCTCAAACATTTTATCTTCAGAAATTATTTGAAGCTAAAGATAGCATTGAACTACGAAAATCACTGTTTAGTTCTGGCTGAGACTTGTTTTTCTTCAATTGGTTCAAGAAACATATACAATTAACATGACTTTTTTTGTTTGTTTATTCTTGATTTGTATCTTGTTTTTAATTGCCATTGTTTTTTGTTCAGAGACCACTGCAGAAACAATGATTGACTTTAATGGGATTCATTCCAAGATCTTGCAAATAGTAATCTGTGGGAATTTTATAACTAATTCAAACTTGGTTTTCAGTCTTCAGTGGTTACAGCTAATTTCTTTTCCTTGTTACTCACAAAATAGGTCTTGATTTTTATCTTCTGCTTTATTTACAATGTTTTCCCTTTTTTGCAAAATATGTGTTTTACAAACTATTTAGTAGCCAACTCAAGATAAATCTGCCTCTGTGTCTTCTCTAATTTATCATAAATGAATGTGAGTTTTGCCCTACTTTAAGTCTATTATTACATTCTCAAACTCTTTACTATAGCTTTGAAACCTAAAGTTATTCCATAGATATTTATTTGACCTATTGCAATACATGAATTCTTTTGATATTTATTATCTTATGCTGTTTTATACATTAAGGAAATGTATTTTTAAAAACACCTTCAAAAATCCACTTTTAAAATCATTAAAATTTTAACTATTCTCTTATTCTTTTTATGGTCTAATTCTATTCAATAAAATAATAGTTTATTTACTTCACATTATAGTTTACAAACTAAAACCTGTATTGTTTCAAATGACGTTAGCTAAATTCCTAGAAAATAACATAGGCAATTTTTTTTCAAATTTCATAGTTCGTGGAATCAAACTTAAAAATTTAATTGACTTGCCCCAAATCACATGACGTTTGGGTTATGAATCTGGCTCTAGAGATCAAATTTTCCAATGTCAAACCTAATATTCTTATAATTTACCTTGATGTTTTTCTACTTCTTAAGGTATATTATCATGATATTTTAATTTATCTGTTGTTTATAAAATATTGTACAAGACTTAAATTTTGTCTTAAACAGTGCCTGAAACTATACTATAGATATTATGTATTTGAATCAATAAAAATCACAGTGATGAAGTAGATATTATTTAAATTTCATTATAAATTGTGAACTGCTTTATTACAGGACGTTTACTCCCAAAGCATGCAAAAAAAAAAAAAAAATTTTTGAATGTCAAACTTCTTGTCAGTCTTTTCAGCACTCAATTAGTACTGTTCTGAGATGTAACCCTGAAGCCAGGCTTTATAGTAAGTAAGCTACCATGCACTTCTAATGGTGAGAGTGAGATGTGACAAAACTGTTATCCTGCAAAACTACCCCTGGATAAGTATAATAAAAAAGAACTGACAACATTTGATCTTAAAACAATGCAAATCATTTATAATACAAACTCTCCTGCATTGACAAGTGCATTTAGAGTTCTCACCTGCAGTTCTTCCACATGTATTTTGCACATAAATGCTGAGATATTCTAGATCCAGAAATGATATAAAAAGATTATCTGTAAGCTTTTATCAAAAAATGTCAAAGTGCTAGAAACCTGCAATTTTAATTTTTGTGAAAGTCAGTTATTCTATAAGATGGTGAGCCTTTACTTTTTTAAGGTCAATAGTACTATATTAGAAACATGTCAACACTTGGAGGCAGGAAAAGGATTTAGTCATTTAGTAACTGAGATGTACAAGTATTCTAGGCTTTCCTGCAGAAACCTAAAGAACCAAACACAGGCTCTCACTCTAAAGAAGCTCAAACTAATAGATAAATTAGTAAGAAATGAAAGTATAGAATGATTTATGTGTTAGAAAAATAAGTTTGGTATTACGAATGTTCAAGTGAAGTAGAGATTGTCTTCAATATTAATGTGTTTAGGAAATTGTGAACAAGATAGTGACTTAGAGACTTTAATTATAAATAGATTTTAAATTGTGCAGAGAAGAAATACAATTAGTAATAAAAAGAACTGAATACACAGTAAGAGGTATAAGAAATGATAAGGCACATATGACAAGGAATATGTACATCAATTTGGCAAGTAAAAAGTTTACTTGAAAAGGAGCCTTAGAAATCAGACAGAGTCAATCATTTGAAACAGTGCAGTAGAAAAGTCATCATGAATGCAAAACCAAATGATTTGATCTTATTTTAGAAAACAAGGGGTCATTGAAGATTTGGAACAGACTCAGAATTACTCTTAGGGAAATTGTATCTAGCAGTGTCATATGCACTTGTAAAATGATTAGAGACTGAACGTAAAGAACTTAGATGTGAATCACTATAACTTCAATAATGCAGATAGGAGACACAGTATGTTAGAAACAGAACATAACATTGGTTTCAGAAATGTCCTGGAAGGAGTCTTGACCAGACATGGTAACAGAATAAACAATCAAAATATTATATATTTTTTCAATTTTGATTCATCTAAAATCTACTGAAACCTGGTATGAGACAATGAGACAAAAAATAAAATAAAACCAAAAACCTCCACTGATTATTAATAAAAATGATAAGCAATTACTATTTTCTTTTTAATAAACCAGGCATTTTATTGTACATATGCTATCCTACCTAATATTCTAAAAATTTTATAAGATGGGCATCATACACATTTTTTCATGGTGGAGACAAGGACTCAAAAAGAGTTCATATTTTGTTCACATATCAGAATATGTGGAAGATCAGATTTGAAATATTCGAATCTCAGAAGGTTGAAATAATTTTCACTTTGACCCTTGAAAGTGAAATAATGAAAGCTTATTAATTCATTATTATTTGCTTTCATCTTCTTTGCTCATTACAGACTATCCAATCAATGGTCACTAATCTGCAACATCAGTCCTGATGCCCTTTTTCCTAGGATCAGTACTAAGTTTCTTTAAACTTTCCAGAAATTTGAAGAGGGAATGATTCTCAGCCAAGAAAAATCTGTACTTGACCTTTGTCAAACTTCCTTATAAAAGCTTAAACCTTTTTGTGTTTCTCAAAATACTCATTTTTTAGTTGTTCTCAGACTGAAATATTTTAATAATGATTTAAGCAAGAGGCTTTCATTGATTTTTGTTTTCTTCTTCCATATATCTGATCCCACAATAACATCATTTAGAGGGAAAACAAAATTGAGAGGAGACAGTAAACATGGTGAAGGGCAGAAGCAAACTGATTTGGGAAAAGGAAAATGAGGGAGGTAGCACATTTGGGAATCTGATTGAATTGGAAAGTTTTTCTCCAAGGGGTCTGAAGTTTACTTTTCAGTACTCAAATAAATGTCAGCAACTTTAGGCTTGCATTTGTAGGTCTTATAAATAAAGCTATGAATTCTATCAAATTGTGATGCAAAAATACTAGATTTTGAAAGACAAAAGAATGTTACATTTGGGCATGTGAGAGCATCATGGTCAGAGTTAATTCTATTTAGAACAAGAAACTTGAGAATCACTGGGCATAAAGACCAAATTTAGATAAATAATCAGTATTTAAACTAATGATATTAATGTTTTTATTGCCCCATTACTTTTTCCATGTTTGTGAAGGTGAAACTGGCCTTTGATATTTAAGCTATATTATTTAAACTTACCTTTTATTTCATGTTTCCAAATATCATATGTTCTGCTATTTTCTCCTTTTGTTAGCTTTGTTAACCTTGAACATGACAGCAACTGACTTTTCATAATTTTAAACATATTTTTTAATAAATGAGGAGTCAAATTTGTTGGGAGATTTTAAAGGCAGTAGTAAGTTAAAATTTTTCTGTTAGGAAGTTTTGTTTTGTTTTAGCATTAATGATTTAAACTTCAGGTGATTTATTGACTTTGTCAACTGGATATCTTCTTATAGACATTCATTCTTTATTTGGTCAATGCAGATTGCTTCATAAAAATAAATTTTATGGATAATGAACTTTTTAGTCTTATTTAATATAAAAATAGTGGCACAACATAAACATAAGAAAATTCTTTCATACTGATGGGCTGTAAATTAAAAGTATAATTAGAATTTTTCAAATATTTCCATTATTAAACTTGATAAGTTATAATGCTACTTTAAAACTACTATCATTACCTAATTTTCAGGCCTTCTTTATTCAGGAGTTGTTTTTAATTTATTCAATGAAATCTTTATCTGCAGGGAAGAGGTAAGAAAATTCTATTTATGTGTTTTTCACCTGAAAATTCTATTCAAAACTTATCTAATCAACAGAATGACTTTAAAATAAATTGAGAAACAAATCACAACTTTATTGGATAGAGTAAATAGGATAATGTCAATTATTTCTTGTTAGATTAAAACCCTACACTTATTTATATGTATTCGCTAAATAATGAGAAGTTCATTAAACTTCTTCCAGAAAATACTTGAAAATTGTATTCTAGTAAATACACTGTTTGAATTTCTTTAATCATTTACAATGAATAAGATAATAACCTGGATTTATTTGTTATCTATTTTAAGTAAAATTTAATTAAGATCTCATTCTTTATGCTCTTTATCAACAGATAAATTGTTATATATTAATGAGAACAGATAAAATATTGATGACTCAAATTCCAATTGTAATTCATTTATTTATTCTTTTTGCAGTCATTAAGCATATCTTTATTGTAAATGTTAGGTAAATGTGATTATAGCAAAAGTAATAGAGTAACTATCTTCATGCAATTGCTAGTGTAAAGGAATAGAATAATTAACTTATAGTTAAACCAAATATTAGTACTCAGTTATTATGAGTGCTATCTCACACATGAAAACCCAAAGATTGTTAGTCTGAACACTATAGCAAATAAGCATTAGATCTGGCCCATATGGCTTAAAAATATGAACACAAACTCTTGAAGTATAAGTAACCAAAAATGTATAAAGAAATATTAATGCAATGAAAGCTTATGCACCTAATAGGCAAAATATGTCTTAGAGGTACAGTTGTTAATAGAAAGCAATATTGCTACATAATGAGGTAAACAATTTTCTCCACAAAGATATAAGAATCTTTTAATTCTAAGATTTCAAAAATATACTTTTGGGTATAGAAAGCAAAATTACAGAGGCTGGGTTTGGAGGCTCACATCTGTAATCCCAGCACCCTGGGAGACCAAGGAAGGGAAGGAGGATTGCTTGAGCTCAGGAGTTGGAGAACACCCTGGGCAACATAAGGGACCAGAAAGAAAGGAAGGAAGGAAGGAAGGAAGGAAGGAAGGAAGGAAGGAAGGAAGGAAGGAAGGAAGAAAGGAAGGAAGAAAGAAAGAAAGAAAGAAAAGGAAGGAAGGAAGGAAGGAAGGAGAGAGAGAGAGAAAGAAGGAAGGAAGGAAGGAGCGAGAGAGAGGGAGAAAGAAAGAAAGAAGGGAAGGAGGGATGGAGGGAAGGAGGGAGGGAGGAAGGAAGGAAGGAAAGAAGGAAAGAAGAACTAACCAGGTAGCTAGGTATGGTGGCACAGGTCTATAGTCCCAGTCACTCCAGAATGGTGAATCATAATCATGCCACACAACTCATGTGTGAATTTACTCATTGTCTATTTGCTCATTGTCTACAATGTGTCAGAGATAGAATTCTGGTTCCTAGGGTGTGGGTACAACTCTGGCAAGGAACAATATTTAAATAAGTCCTGCTTTCAACATTCAAATGGGAAAGGTATTGGGCAGTAAATACACTTTTAATATGTTAAATTAAGCTAATGACTGTAATTAAAATAAAAATATACCAAAGTGAGATAGAAACTGATAAGAGTATACAATTTAAAGTATAGTTATGTAAAGATTATGATGAGGTGGACCTGGAGGGAGTGAGATTGCATACTTCTGGAGTAAAGTTAATAGCATGCATTGTAAGCCTTAATGAAATTAATATACCAGAGCAATTGGAGGAAAATGAAAGGTGGTAGTGGGGCATGATAAGCTAGTATCAGAGAAGACTCAAAGGGTAGGGAAGAATGTTTCAGTCAGCATAAATGGAAATCAATTGGAACAAAAAGAAAACATGCAAAGTACAATGTCTTAGGAATATCAGTGAACCTACAGTGAAGATAATTTAATATAAAGGAGCAAATGTGAATACAGAAATATCAATATACATTTTGGTCCATCTTTATGAGTAATGATGTTGGCTTATAGTAAAGTGTTTGGAAAACCTCATATAAAGCTGTCAAACACTGATGTGTTTTGATGATAGAGCCCACCGGATTTACTCAGGGATAGATATGATATGCAAAAGCAAGAAGCAAAAAACTTTTCATGTGTGCACATAGAAAAAGTAAGTTACAAATTTTCAAAAATGGAAGACTAGAGGAGAAACATAATAAAAATCATTCAATACCCTTCTACTATTGAACAAGATGAGGCAACAGGAAAAATTTACAACATACTACCTCTTGATATAAATTTTAAAAATAGATAAGATAAATAAAAAGCAGTTTTCAAATATTGGAAGTCACAGCATAAAGGATGGTGATCCTAAAGAAATATGAAAAAAGCAAACGGAGTCCTATATTGATAAATTTACTGCTTTGATAAAGTTTCCAAACCATGACAAAAAGAAAGGGAACCCAGTGATCTTGAGATGAATAGACATAGTTGAGGATTAAGGAAGAAGGTAGAGGCTAGAAAACAAAATAGGAGAGAGAAGATACAAAAACACAGAGAGAAAAA
This sequence comes from Carlito syrichta, assembly GCF_000164805.1. Taxonomy (NCBI): domain Eukaryota; kingdom Metazoa; phylum Chordata; class Mammalia; order Primates; family Tarsiidae; genus Carlito; species Carlito syrichta. The sequence continues at coordinate 168,391 of NW_007246133.1, read as the reverse complement.
TTGATACCTACAAACATTCCTTCTCAAGAATTCAGCAGACTACTAATCAGTACATGCATGTGAAAAAAATATTCAATGCCAGAAGAAAGTAACCCCAAAATTAAAGAGATTAGTATCTAGAATATCTAGAGCTGACATACAGCTTAAAATAATACCAGGGAGTGGGGAGACAGTCCACAGAATGAGAAAAATATTTGCATTATTTCTCTTAATATGAGTGCTTCATGTAGCTGGTGATTGTAATTTTTAAAGAAATTCACAAATTGTTTTTCTACATAGATGTATTGTCTCATAAATTCACAAAATGTAAACAAAAATTCAGGTTTCTTCACCTTCTTACAATACTTAGCATGATCATTTTTAAAAAATTTTTAAATTCATTTATTTTTAAAATTAGAGATAATTTAATTATAATATATACATCATGGAATGGTTAAATCTAGATAATTAACATATGCGTTGCATCACATAATAACCATTTTTATGCTGGTTACATTTAACTAAATCCCTTAATACTTTTCAAGAATACTAAAAATTGTTATTAATTATGGTCATTATGATCTGTCTATTGTAGATCAGTCTTTTAAATTTCATTCATCCCAGTTGGTATAGGGGTATCAGATTGATTTTAATCTTTATTTACCTAATTGTTGATGACATTAAACATGTTTTCAGGTGTGTATTTACCAGATACAAATGCACATATATCTACATACTCAGACACACACATGCAAACACTTGGTGAATTTTGTTCTTACAGGAATGAAAGCAGTCATGAATTAATTCTTATTTCTGTGAAGATTAATCTTCTTTTTTATTTTCCATCCTAATGTGAATGATATTTGTTAACATTATGGGCATTAAAATTATATATACATTTGTTTATTACTTGTACAGAGATATAAAACAAGATAGTGATAGAAAAAATGAAACATAGTTGATAGGTTACAGGAGAGATAGAATACATAGCACTAATAATAATCTAAGCAGATCACCAGAGACTTCCTTATCTAAAGTTATTCACATTTATAGAAAAATCAAATTGTATTTAGCCTGAAAAGAATCTTCAAGATAATCTAGTTAAAACGCTTCTTTAGGGAAAAGGGACATCGGAAACTAAGAAGTTAGACATTTGGTAGTAATGTTGGAACATCAATATTTATTTTATTTTCCTCTATAACTGTCAAGAAAATTATTTTCTTGTGTACTTCTTTGTATTTTTCTGAAAATATTCTTACTTTTGCCTAAATAATTGTATACAATTTCTGCTCCCCAAACTCAGAGCACTGGAAAGTTATTTGGCTTAAGGAATTTAAACAGTTTTCATTGCATTTTACATTTTTTTTCTTCACTGTCTTCTATTTTTTTTTTTAGCTTCATTAAAATTGTCTTAAGTAAACTAGCAAAACAGAACCAAGAAGCAAGTATAATTAAGCAAATAAATGATTTGAAGTGAATGTTTTATAAATTAGAAGATTGACAAGTTTACTGAAAACTAAAGTAGTTTTAGACTTTTTTTTTACATCTACAGATGAAACACTTGCAAAATTATTTTCTCCATAAACAGATGAAATAATTGCAAAATTGTTTTCAATATAAAAGTTGGTCATACAAATCTGATTTCTAAATTCACTCTTCATGCTTCAATTTATAAACGTCTCAAAAAACCATAACAAATTTCGACCCTGAACAGCAAGAAGAAATGTTAAAGTTTTGCTTTCTTTTCACTGTATAGTTTGACTTTCTTTTTTAGTTTATTACTTGGCATGGCAATTTTTGTTTTTCAAGGAAATAGGCTTTCCAAAAGAATTCCTATATAATTTGCTTAATATTTTCAGCAACATTTAATCTTTAAAAATATAGCTCAAACAAAATATTAAATGTTTAAAATTATTTCACTGTACCAGAGCTTCATTAATTTCATTAAATCAATAAAATGTTTGAAAGTCAGAAAATAATTATAAAGTTGTGATATAACACCCTATTAAGTGGAGATTTAAAAAAAATAATAGTAACACCTCAGAGATTATTGGTTAAGAATGTGAATTCTGGAATTAAGTTTTGTCTTTTTAGCCTCATTTAGAGTATACTAATGATGAAATGATTGACCTTGCAGTACTGTTTTTCAGATTAATGCTATGTTCCATGAAATATGCTAAGTCTCATATCTACAACACAGGATATGCTTATTGAATGACAGTATTAGTGATTTATTAGTAGTATTTATCCTAATTTTTCAGAGGTAAGTTATTCAGTTTTAAAAATGACTTTCATATTTTATTTTCCTATTTGAATATATTTTATTTTCTTCTCTTTCCTGATTGCTCCAAATAGGACTTCCAATACAATATTGAACAGGAGTGGTGAGAGTGGACATCCTTGTCTTGTTCCAGATCTTATGGGGAATACTTCTAACTTCTGTCCATTCAATATGATGTTAGCTGTCATTGTGTCATAGACATTAGATCCAGCAATATCACTACTGAGTATACTACAAAGGACACAAATTGTTCTACCAGAGAGATACCTGCAATCATTATGTTTATTGCAGCACTATTCACAATAGCAAAAACATGGAAACCACCTAAGTGCCCATACATTATGAATTAGATAAACAAAATGTGGTACATATACACCATGGAATACTATGCAGCCATAAAAAATGTGCATGTCCTTTACAACAGTGTGAATGTAGCTGTAGGATATTATTTAAAATGCATTATTATAGAAACAGAAAACCAACTACTGCATATTCTCATTTACAAATGGGAACTAAACACTAGGTACACATGGATTTCAAGATGGGAAGAACAGACACAGAGAACTGCCAAAGTAGGGAAGAAAGAAGCAGGGAAAGGTTTGAAAAACTACCGATTGAGTACAATGCTCACTATTTGGATGATGGGCTCAATAGAAGTGCAGACCTCACCATCACACAATATATCCATGTCACAAAACTGCACATGCATCCTCTGTATCTAAAAATGAAAAAAAAAATTTCATAAACATTGTCATGAAAAATTGTAAGCATATGAGGATAAGCACAACTGTATGACAAACTATTAGCTTCAAAATTTACTCCACCCACAAGTTCAACAATTAACAATATTCTGTCATCCTGCCATGACTGCATCATCCCTCTTCTCTCTAGATTTACAGATTAGAAAAAAATCTAAATTGCATACATTGAAATATAACATTTTTAGTTGTATGATTTTTTTTTTTTTTTTTGAGTTGGAATCTCACTCTTTCACCCAGACTGGAGTGCAGTGGCCACTCCCGGCCACCACAGCCTCAATCTGCTGGGCTCCCGTGGTCCTTCTGCCTCAGCCATCCAAGTAGCTGGAACTACAGACGTGCGCTACCATGCCTGGCTAATTCTTTGATTTATTGTAGAGATGAGGTCTCGCCAAGTTGCCCAGGCAGGTCTCAAACCCACAGGCTCAGGAAATCCACTTACCTCAGCCTTCCAATGCGTGGGATTACAGGCTGAGCCACCGAGCCCAGCTGTTGTATTATTTTTAAAAGTGAGTATAGCAATGTGATCCTCATACCTCTCATAAATAAGTTATTTGCAATTGTTGAAAGTTTTTTCTTGTATTCTGCTAATTACTCTTGTTCACACTCATTCTCCTAACTTTTCTTTATATATCATATATTGTTTTTCTAGTTTTAAAGCTTTATGTGCACTGAGTCAAACTGCGATGTTCGTGTGTTTGTGTGTGTGTGTGTGTGTGTGTGCGCGTGTGCATGTGTCTGTATCTTCCAATCCACATAATGTATGTGAGATTCACCTATCAGGTTGCATGTATTGGTAGCTCTGTTTTTATTGGGAAATAATATTTCTGTGCATGACTATGCAACAATTTGTTTATTCAACTTTTATTAAAGAGCTTTCTTAGAGTTTTCTTTCTAGGATATTATGAACAAAATTTCTAAGAACATTTCTGTAAACAACTTGATAGATAAATGACTGATAGAGAGATAGATCCATAGATGATAGGTAGATAGACATAGAATGTCAAATCAATAGTTACCAATAGAGGTGATGGCATATAACTATGGTGATGGCATAGGTGGAATTGTGAAATTCTCTGAATGTGAGTTCTCAAAAAGACTCTTACTTTCCTTCCCCCACCCCCTGCCACTGCCAGCTGCACTGGTCCCAGGCCCGGAGACCCTCGGCCCCACGCAAAGCCAGCTATTGTGGTCCCCGGCTGCTGCTGCTCCACTATAGGCAGTCCCAGCCCAGCCACGTGGAAATTCCAGCTCCCTCCCTGACTACATCATCTTACCCAGCACCAAGCCACCACCTGCAGAGGCCCTTGGATACTGCCTTGTGGAGATCTGGGTTCCCTTGCTGGCTACACTGATCTACACCAACACTCAGCTGCTGCCAGCTCCCACCCTGACTGGGCTCCCTGTGTTCACTCCGCAGAGTTCCAGCTCCCCACACTGGGTCCTGGGCCCCGTCCAGCCCTATTTCAAGCCACCACCACCCAGAGAGGCTCTAGGAGCCTGCTCCTCAAAGATACCAGCCTCCATTTCTGGGTGAAGTACACTGTGAGGGACCCAAAGCTGCTTTCATTACTCACCATCTGCCCTTTGGAGTACCGGTCCCACTCTGGTTGAGGCATCCAGCATGCGACCCCATGGTTTTGTAAGGGAAGAATGTATCTTAAGGAGGTGCTGATCAGCTGCTCTCAGTTTCAGAAGAGGGAACTCCCAGCCCCCTCCTCCATCCCAGGTTGCTGGTGGCACACCAGATCCAGCACCCAGTTGTGCAGCTGATCCCCAGTGCCTCACACTACCACGGCCGATCATAGTGGATCACCAACAGACCCAGATGAGTGGAGAGAAAGGATCCTTGAAAGAGGAGCTGCCCACCTCAGCCATTTTCCAGGCAGAGATTTGTGTTGCCCCACCCATCTGCAAGCAGCCTCCACCTTGGTTTCTAAGGTAACATCACTAAAGAGGAGACAAAAGCCCCTCCCCTATGCTGAATCAGAGACAGACAACTCAGTGTCACAGACCTCTCAGGCAGCAAGCTGAAGGAATAAACCCAAGCTATGAGTAAATCTATCTGCCTGCAATGAAAGCAAAGGGGAGAGGCTAGGGATCAGAGCTGAAGAGACTTTAAACACTCAGGAAACATTCCAGAGCCAGTCTGATTTCTTATTTTGACTTTTGATTTTATCGTTTTGACTGTTTTGCTCACCTTTGTTTGCTTTTTGATTTAGACCTGTTTGTGTTGAGAAAAAAATGCATCAAAAGGCATGATTTTGTTGGTCTATCTTTGTGTGGTTACTGGCATGCTTTAGGGAATTTTGTTTGTGTGTCTGTTTTTCACTCTTCTCTGGCCATGTATCTCTTTTTCACCCATTAGTTGGTATGTATGTCTGTTTTCCCTCTCACTAGTCTCTCTTTCTAACTTCCTCTTGACCCCCCACTTCTTCCATTACTCTCCTTTTTCATTCCTCTTTTTGTTCCAGGGACCAAACCTATACCCTGCAGCATGGACAGATTGCAAGGCAGAGGGAAATAGGTTCCAGTGTGCCCATACACCTGTTGATGGATACTGGGATCAGCAGATAGACTCTGAATCACAGTTTCCCCCTCAATTAAACCTCAAAACTGTAAAAAGTACAACCCCCAGCCCACACTCCAACCTCAAAGTGAACAAAGCCAGAGGACCCTCATAAGGAAGAACAGAAGATTGAATAAATGAAGTAAAAGCAACCCCACCTTCCCTGAAAAACAGAATTAAAGAAGTGGGGGAAAAGGAGGAGAGACAGAAAAGCTACACAAATGAAGAAAAACCAAAAGAAGAATTTGAGTCTCTCCAAGACCCTTGAGAGGGCAGATACTGAGAAACTGACTTCGGAATACAAACAATGAAGAGCTCCCAGGATGACTGGTCTCAAACTATAAACCTAGATATCAAGACATTAATAGAGAGATTAAAAAGCATTGAGGAGAGACAAGAAGAAACTAGGAAGGAGCTGATAACTGAGATAACAGTAATAAAGAATACTGTGAATGAAATAAATAACAAACTGATAAGCATGGAAAGCAGAATTAACCAAGCAGAAGAAAGAATCTCAGAGCTTGAGGACCAAAATATAGAACTAACCCAAACTGTCAAAAACATAGAAAAGAAGCTTAAAAAGAGAACAAAACTTCAAGAGATGAGTGATTACTTCAAGAGAAAGAACCTAAGAGTAATTAGCACTCCTGAAACAGAAAGAGAAACAGAGGCCACCTTGGAACAAACATTCCATGAGGTTATTGAAGAAAACTTCCAGCCAGGCTCGGTGACTCAGCCTGTAATCCTGCACTTTGGGAGGCTGAAGTGAGTGGATTGCCTGTGCCCGAGGGTTTAGGACCCACTTGGGCAACTTGGTGACACCTCATCTCTACAATAAATAAAAAAATCAGTGGGGCGTGGTAGCACATGCCTGTAATTCCGCTTACTCGGAAGGCTGAGGCAGAAGGATTGCTGGAGCCCAGCAGGTCAAGGCTGCAGGGGTCGGGAGCAGCCACTGACTCCAGTCTGGGTGACTGAGTGAGACTCCAACTCAAATAAATAAATAAATAAGAAAACTTCCCTCATCTCATCAGTGATGCAAAAATTCACACACAAGAGATTCAGAGAACTCCTGCAAGACAACAAATGAGAAAACCAACTCCCAGATGCATAATAATTCACCTAAACAAAGTAGGTATAAAAGAAAAAACTCCAAAGGCAGCAAGAGAAAAAGCCCAGATCACCTACCATGGAAGACCAATTGAAATAGCAGCAGATTTATCTACAGAAACCCTGAAGCCTAGGAGAACTTGGAGCCCTATCTTCAAAGTTCTAAAAGATAAACAATTTTAAGCAAGAATAATCTACCCAGCCAAGCTAAGCCTCATCAGTGAGGAAGAATTAAAATCTTTCCCAGATATCCAATCCCTAAGAACTTACGCTGCCAAGAGACCACCTCTACAAGAAACACTTAAGAAAGAACCAAACACAGAAGAAAAGGAAAAAAGAGCACTGTTCTTCACAAGAGCACAGGAAAAAGAGTAAAACACATACGAGCCAATCCCCGAACCAAAAGAAAGACAACAATCAAAGAGGAGCAACAACAACTACACTATAAGAACTGTATGATAGGACCAACTCTCACATTTCAATAATTAGCCTGAATGTGAATGGACTAAATGCACCACTGAAAAGACATAGAATGGCAAAATGGATAAAATATCACCAGGCAACAATATATTGCCTTCAAGAGACACATCTCACTAGAAAGGACATACACAGACTCAAAGTAAGACAATGGGAAACAAATTTTCAGGTGAACGGAATACAAATGAAAGGAGGAGTCATGATCTAATCTCAGAGAAAATACGATTTAAGCTATCAAAAATTAAAAAAAGATACATAAGACCACTACATAATGATAAAAGGTTCACTCTATCAATAAGAAATATCTATCCTAAACATATATGCACCCAACATAGGAGTGCCAACTTTCATAAAGCATCTTCTAGGAAAACTCAAGAAAAATATTGACTCTAATGTCATCATAACTGGGGACTTTAATACCCCACTCACAACCCTTGACAGATCATCAGGACAAAAAATCAGTGATGAGATCCAGAACCTCAATGCGACTCTTGACCAAATGGACTTAATTGATACCTACAGAACACTCCACCCAAAGACCACAGAATATAGATTCTATTCATCACCGCATGGAACATACTCTAAAATTGAACACATACTTCACCATAAATCAAGCATAAACAAATTTCAAAAGATGAAAATTTTGCCATGCACCTTCTCAGACCACAGTGGAATAAAAATAAACATCAACACCAACAAGGTTGCCCCCAAATGCACAAAGACATGGACACTCAATAGCATGATGCTAAACAACTTCTGGGTCAACAATGAAATCAAAACAGAGAGTAAAAGATACCTGGAAACAAATGAAAATGAAGAGGCATCTTACCAAAATCTCTGGGATGCCATGAAAGCATTCTACAAACCCACATGAAGAAAATGGAAGGATCACAAATTCACAGCCTAATAAGACACCTAAGAAAGCTGGAAAAGCAAGACCACCAAAACCCTTACTTCAGCAGAAGAAACTAGATCACCAAAATAAAAGCCCAAATCTGGGACATAGAAGACAAAAAGATAATACAAAAAAATAAATGAAACGAAAAGCTGGTTCTTTGAAAGGATAAACAAGATTGATGGTCCCTTAACTAGAATGACCAAGGAAAAGAGGGGAAAAGCCCAAATAAATACAATCAGAAACATAAAAGATGAAGTCACATCTGACCCTGAAAAAATACAAAAGATCACTAGAGATTACTATGTACAATTGTATGGAAACAAACTGCAAAACCTTAAGAAAATAGAAGACTTTTGACATCACACAACCTGCCTAGGTTGAAACAGAAAGAAACCAAGACCCTAAATAGACCAATACCAATCAAGGAAATTGACTATGTAATAAGAAACTACCTTAAAAAAAAAAAAAAAAAAGCCCTGGACCAGATGGCTTTCCAGCAGAATTCTATAAGATATTTAAGGAAGAACTGATATGAATCCTACTGAAAGTATTCCAGGTGATTGAGAAAGATGGAACCCTCCCCAAATCATTTTATGAAGCTAACATCACATCGATACCCAAGCCAGGTAAAGACCCAACAAAGAAAGAGAACTACAGACCAATATCTTTGATGAACATAGATGCCAAAATCGTCAACAAGATCCTCGCACACAGGATTCAACAACACATCTCAAAAATCATCCATCATGACCATTTAGGCTTCATCCCTGGGATGCAAGCCTGGTTCAAAATTCGCAAGACAGCAAATGTAATTAAATACATCAACAGACGTCAGAACAAAAACCACATGATTATATCATTAGATGAAGAAAAAGCTTTTGATAAAATCCAG
>NW_007246133.1:159038-159387 GCF_000164805.1 Carlito syrichta | reverse complement strand
GCATACAGGGAACATACCTCAAAATAGTAAAAGTCATCTATGAGAAACCCACAGCTAGCATACTCCTAAACAGACAAAAATTGGAACCATTTCCCATGGAAACTGGAATAAGACAAGGATGCCCACTCTCTCCCCTCCTGCTCAATATAGTATTGGAAGTCCTAGCTAGAGCAATCAGAAAAGGGAAGGCAATCAGTGGTATCCAAATAAGAAAAGAGGTAGTCAAGTTATCTCTCTTTGCAGATGACATGATTATGTGCCTTGAAAACCCAAGAGAATCTGTCAAAAGCCTCCTTGCACTGATAAACGACTTTGGCAAAGTCTCAGGGTATAAAATAAATGTGCAAAA
>NW_007246133.1:130113-159018 GCF_000164805.1 Carlito syrichta | reverse complement strand
CAAACAAGTGGAAAAATATCCCATGCTCATGGATTGAAAGAATCAGCATTGTGAAGATGTCCGTTTTATCTAAGGCAATCTACAGATTTAATGCACCACCCATCATATTACCAGCAACATTCTTCTCAGACCTAGAAAAACAATTCAGGAATTCGTATGGAAACACAAATGACCAAGAATAGCCAGAATAATCCTCAGCAAAAAAAAAACCCCAAAAACAAAAAAAAAACAAAGCAGAAGGTATCACACTACTAAACTTCAAACTTTACTATAAAGCTACAATAATTAAAACAGCTTGGTATTGGTACAGGACAGGCATGTAGACCAATGGAATAGAACTGAGATTCCAGAAGCAAAAACTCAATTTCTCAACCAACTCATTTTCAACAAAGCTCCCACCACCTACCACTGGGGAGATGAGAATGTATTCAGTAAATGATGCTGGGAAAACTGGCTGATCACATGCAAAAGACTCAAACAAGACCCCTATCTATCCCCATACACAAAAATTAACTCTAAATGGATCAGAGACCTAAATGTAAAACCTCAAACCCTAAGAACCTTAGAAAATGCAATACATACCCTTATGGAAATTAGAACTGGCACTTAATTCCTGAACAAAACCCAAAATGCATGGGTCATAAGAGATAAGATAGACAAGTGGGACCTCATTAAACTGACAAGCTTCTGTAAAGCCAAAGAAACCATCAAGAGAGGAGGGAGACATCCCACAGACTGGGAAAAATGATTTGCCAACTCCATGTCTGACAAAGGCCTAACATCTTGGATCTACAAGGAACTCAAACATGCTGAAAAGAAAAAAACAAACAACCCCATTACAAAGTGGGCAAAAGATATGAACAGACACTTCTCAAAGGAAGACATCTGGCCAGCCAACAGACACATGAAGAAATGTTCAACCTCACTAATCAACAAGGAGATGCAAATTAAACCTACACTGAGGTACTACCTAACTCCAGTCAGAATGGCAATTATCAACATCTCAAAAAATAACAGCTGCTGGAGAGGGTGTGTTGAAAAGGGAACACTTCTACACTGTTGGTGGGACTGTAAACTAGTGCAACATCTGTGGAAGGCAGTGTGGCTATTCTTAAAAGCTCTAAATATCAACTTCCCATATGACCCCGCAATCCCCCTACTGGGAATATACCCTGAAGAACTCAAATCACTCTATGAAAAAGATACCTGCACATGTATATTTATTGCAGCATTGTTCACAATAGCAAGAACGTGCTGTCCATCAAAAGAGGACTGGATTTTAAAAATGTGGTACATATACATAATGAAATACTACACAGCCATAAAAAAGAGCACGATCATGAATTTCGCAGCAACCTGCATGGAACTAGAGTCTATAATACTGAGTGATCTCTCACAGAAACAAAGATCTGAGTATCACATGTTTTCCCATATAGTGGACCTTGAACATCTATCATAATACTTTAAGAAAAAAATTCACAGTGGTGAGAAATTATGGGGGTGTAGAGAGGGGAAGGGAGGTGGGATTAACAGTCAATATCTCTCTGGGGATGGGGAGACACCCCTTATCAACAAGGGTGCCTGAATGATGCATATTTGTATACCTAACCCTTAAGTGTACCCCACAATTTTAAAATAAAAAATATGATTAAAAAATAGTTACCAAGAGAATATTAAAATTGAATATATGTGTATGTTTTACAGTAAACTGTAAAACTTTTCTAAAGTGCATTGTATGAGATTTCATCAGCTTTTCATTTCTGTTACTTTCTAGCTTCAGCAACATTTAGAATTTTATAGTTTTAAGCAGTTTAGTCATTCTAATGGGTTTTGTGTTGTAGTTCTCCAAAACATATATTATGCAGGTATGTGTCCATGAATACATGTATACATACATACACACATACAAATTTATAAATATGTATGTATATAAGCACGTATGCATTTATATGTATATGCTCATATACCTATGTGTTTGTATCTAGATAAATATAATATGGATCTACATCTATAACTGTATCTACATATATATTGCAAAATGGGGTAGAGAAAGGGGAGAAAGAGATTAGTTATGAGGAATTGACTCAGGCCATTTATGTCCCAAGATTTGCAGTAGAGATTCAAGAAAAATGATGATGTAAGTTCCAATCCAAGGTCAGGAGAAGACAGATATTCGGATAAACAGTTAGAAGAAGTTCTCTTTTACTCAGACATTTTGTTTTAATTAGATCTTCAACTGATTGGATGAAGCTCACCCATATTAGACAGGGCCATCTGCTTTAATCAGTCCACCAGTGCAAATGTGCATTTCATCCAGAAACACAGACACACCCAGTATAATTTGACCAAACATCTGAGTATCCTGCAGCTCAGTCAAGTTGATGCATAAAATTTACCATGACAGGTTTGTTAAATCATATAAATATTTTTGTTTTAATTGCCCTTATTTGATGATTAATATTTTTAGCTCTTTTTAATATTTTTACTGTCTATACATATATCATCTTTTCTAAGTTGTTTATGAAATTCTACTGCTCATATCTTTAAATTGGGTTTTGTCTTTCTAGTATTGAGTTGTAGAAGTTATTTTCATATTTTGGATACAAATCCTAAGTCAGATGTGGCTTTTAAAAATATTTCCTTTTTTGTATCTTGCTTATTCATTTTCTTCATATGAATTTTGATGACAATTTTTAATAACAGAATTTAATTTTGCAGTTTATATTTATTTTAATGTTTTGTCTAAAAACTATTTTTCTATACCCAAAGTGCAAAGATCATTTCTGTGTTTTTCTAAAAGCAATATATCTCGCCATTTACAGTTTAGTTTGTAATCCATCTCATATTAATTAGCATGTATAGTATGAGGTAGGAATTAATATCACTTATTTTTCTTTATGGATAAATAAATCGCTTTAGCACCATTTGCTGAGAAAGATTTTTTTAATTTAACATTGATGTCTTTTTGTGCCAATGCCAAAATCACACATTTGTATATAGTGAGTCTATTACTAGACCCTCTGTTTCATATATATATATATTTACCTGAAACAGCAAACTCTTAATTATGGCAATTTGTAGTAATGCATGAAGCATTATGACATATAATTTACAGTTTTTAACAAATTTATGGCTTTCCTAGTTCCTTTGTATTTATTTGTGTATTTTTAAGTCAACTTACTTATTACTATTCTATTTTTGACCTTCTACAAATATGAAGTTTTTAATCCATAACTGTAGTATGTGTACTCATCTATTTTTGTTTTATATTCTTGTAACAATATTTCATGCTTTCCATACAAACTTTTTGCATATTTTTGGTAATTTTTCAGCTATTTTATATTTTTAGTGATATTATAAATGGGATTTGTGCAGATTCTCAATGTTAGTACTTGAATAGATATATATAGTTGGCAAATATTTTTTCCCATTTTGTGGAACTCAATCGTGGCAAAAGGAAAAACAAAACAGGCCTATTGAAAAGTGGGCAAAAGATATGAATAGACAATTTTCAAATGAAGACATACCAGCAGGCAACAGATACATGATAAAAAAAAAAATTCAGCCTCATTAATCATCAAAGAAACACAAATCCAAAGCATATTGAGATTACCATCTAACTCCAGTCAGGATAGCCATCATTTATAACTTAAAAAACAACAGATACTGGTGTGCTGGAGAGGATATAGAGAAAAGGGAACACTTCTACACTTTTGGTGGAAGTGTCAATTAGAACTACCTCTGTGGAAAACAGTGTGGTGATTTCTAAAAGATCTAAATATTAAGCATTCATATGAACCAGTAACTTCCTTTCTGGGAATACACCCAGAGAAATTAAAATCATTCTACAAAAAAGATACCTGTGCACACATGTTTATTGCAGCATTATTCAAGATAGAAAAAATTGCACGAACCATGCTCCCTATAGAAAGCGGACTGGATAAAAAAGAATGTGATACTAATGGAATATTACACAGTCATAAAGAGGTACAAAACTATGGACTTTGCAGTAACTAGGATGGATTTAGAGACTATCATACTCAGTGATCTATCACAGAAACAAAGACATGAGTACCACATGTTCTCACTCATAAGTGGACCCTGAGCATTTATCATAATACTACATGAAGTATTGACAATAGATTGACAATAGTGGATCACTGCCAGGGGCGTTGGGAGGACAATACATTAATAAGGGTACCTGATCCCAAACCAGGTGATGTGAGGACCAATAGGAGGCCCAAACTTCACCTGTACAGTGACCCCTAATTCTGAATTGTACCCCACATCTTTGAAATTAAAAAAAAGAAAAGAAAAAAATAGGATTCTATTTTCAAATTAGTTTTCCTTTGACATTTTGAAATAAAATTGATTTTTATTTTTTTGCCTTGTTGAATCCTTTGTTTTGGTGACATTATTTTTTCATATTGGTTCTTGAATATTTTCTACATGCATTTCATCTGAAAATAAGGGCAACTTGTTTCTTTTTACTGTCTGTTTTTTTTTGAATTGGAGTCTCACTCTGTCACCCAGACTGGAGTGCAGTGGCTGCTCCAGGTCACTGCAGCCTAGACCTGCTGGGCTCCAGCGATCCTTCCGCCTCAGCCTTCCAAGTAGCTGGAACTACAGGCGTGCCCTACCATGCCCGGCTAATTTTTTGATTATTGTAGAGATGAGGCCTCGCCAAGTTGCCCAGGAGGGTCTCGGACCCCCCGGGTCAGGCAATTCACTCCCCTCAGCCTCCCAAAGCACGGGATTACAGGCTGAGCCACTGAGCCCAGCTTCTATGTTGTTATTGTTATTTTTTCTACTCTACTCTTATTGCAATGCATAGGCTTAAAGTACAGGACCAAAAAGTTAGCATGAGAACTTGGACTCTTACCACTTTCTTGATCAAAAGAAAAGTGTCACTTTTTAACATTAATTGTTGTCTCATATGATTTTCATATAGAATATTACACATTAATAGTTTTTTGTTATTCTTTTTTGCTAATATTGTTATAAATATCTGCTGAATTTTGTACAATATTTTGTGCATTTATTGTATAATTTCATTTATAGATGTAACATTAAAAATGGGACTATATAAATTTCTGTTTAACTTTGTTTCAAAGTTGTGCAATTCAAGCAATTTTTCTATTTTTAAAGAAATTCTACTGCATTTTATGAAGTACGTAAATGTTATCTAACTTGTGATTTCTATAGGATCTTTAACTACACTCATTCTTTCATTAGACATACTGTTTATTTTTTTTTAAAATGCTTTAGACTGCTATTGCCTTTAAATATGTTTTTAACAATACAAAAAATTAATAAAAAGAAAACTAGTTTTTTATATGTGTCCATGTATTTACCATCTCATAATCTTAATCTTATGTCTCCTCCCATTCAACCCCTCCTTTATTGTTTGGTTGTTCAACTTTCCTACTATCTTAATCAAAGATTGTTTTTTCAAATATTACCATAACAGGAATTTCCAACAGAAATTAATTATAGTTCTAGCCTTAGTCACCACACCTATTCTGAACATAAGCATGTTTTGTAGTCACTTGATCACATTATTTAAATCAATATGAAAAGAAGTAACTTTAGCTGACATCACAATATGTAGTGATGTCAGCTAAACATTTTATACATTATTTTGATTTTAATTTTGCAAAATGGATTAAAAAATTGTATTTTGTTTTTATTACCAAATTCTAAATTGAAAGTTTTAAGTAAGTCACTTTCCCATTGTGATTTGAAACTTACTTGGAAGTGGTGAGTTAGGACCTATCTCTAGAGAAACTTTTCTTTAACTTTGATATATTCTTAAAAAATTCAGACATCATGTGCCCCTCATAATAATTCTTCTAAGTAAAATGTTTAAATAACTGACAGTTTTCTATGTAGTCTTTTATAACATAAAATAAATAATTTACCATGTCTTCATTTAGTGTCTTAAAATTATTTACTTTTAATCTGGTTGCCCTTTTAAAAAAATCTTAGGTTACTGCATCACTTGCCCAAATAAATTAAATGGACAGTTATTAAATTGCCAAGCCTATTTTTCACTCAGTTTTTCACAATGAATTCAGATTGATTATTCTATAACATATAATTTAATACTTCAGTCCTCATTTAACTTTTATTTTTAAAATCTGTCCATACCTTCTCACATTTAGTATAATAATCTCTTTTCATGAAGACCCTGGCATTGAAGGCAAGACTCCTGGTTATTGTAACTTATATGATATGGACATAATTAATTACTTATATCACTTTTTAATGTTCTCATTGTCTTCAACACTGTGCCATCTAATTGGCTAGCCATCACCATTTCATTTTGTAGTAATCTATAAAAGTCAGACTTCCAAATGATGCACAAAACTGATGAAGCAAACTCCCCTATGATTATGAATGATTTTTGCTTATATTTGTATTAAAATTGTTTGCAATTGATTAAATTTTCCATTGCCTTCTCTATGTCCTATTAAGTGTGAAAGCATCCTGAAAGAAGATAACATCTTATTCACTATCATGTGTGTGAAAAATAGACTCTAACAAATAACGATTTGCTTAATGATGATGCATTAGTGACTACCTATAGGTATGAGTGAGCTATTAAAACAATTAGAATTATTTTGAATCTGTAAAATTGAGTGAATTTCTCAAGTATGGTTGCAATGTAAAAGTTAATGCAAAAAAGTATTATAAAAGATTAATACTAGTTACCACTTTGAGTAACTAAATATGTGATAATCATTTTCATATAGCACATATGTGGGATTATATTTTATTATCTTTGTGTATTAAGTGAGAAAATGAAAACTCAGAAATAAATGGCACGTATTCCTTTTTGTAGGTAATTTTTGGACGCAAAATTCAAATCTAGCTGTCTCAATCCAGTGTGTTGTTTTCACTATTTCTTTTTGTAGCTCTTATATGAAAGGTGTTATTCTTTGATAAGACAGATCCAAGTAATAATGGTCAAAACATAATTCTTTCATTTGGAAATAAAAATACTTCAACTGTTATCTTCTCTGCCTCCAGAAATGTTATCTGTCTCTACCAGATCTTCTTTAGTCTTTAAAAATAATCATGACTAATGCTTTTAACAAGAGAATGGTATATGCTAGCCTATGTTATATACATTACTGTATGTATAACATTATTTTATATGACATTATACTATATATGTACTTATGTGGGTATTTGTTTGTGTGTGAATAAATATTCGTTTATACATAAACACATGCATATGTATAAATATATGTATACTACAAAGATGCCTATGCATTTGCATATCTGTATATATACATAAGCCATGATATGATGAGAAGTTAAAGACGATATATAGAATTTAAATGAAATCTAATGAACCGAATTTAACTTTTAACAACTAAGAACCTACACTTTTTCTAGGCTTCTTGCTGATTATCTAGGATGCAAATAGTATCTGACTTTTAAATACTTACATCTCATTAGTCATTATTAATCATTGTTCATTTGATTTTTCTTATTTTGAGGATCTTAGCGCATCATTAACTGGAAAAGTTACCTCGTAGAAGTTTTTTTTCTTTTCTAATAATATTATAATTACTAAATTAGTATTAACATTAATATATAGTCTTTATTAAGTATGTATATGATATAAAATACTTTTTATATCATTTATTGAAATATAAAGATACAAAATTCTAACATTCAAAATGCTGCAAACTTAAATACATTGTTTATATAGTCATCACAAAAATAATATGAGGATAGTTGTTTGGTTTTCTATTTTATTGATCAGGAGCTTCAATAATAAAGAAGTTAAATAAAGTTAATTTCACACAGTTGGTCCGTTTGGGAGTTGAGTTTCCAAAGGCAATTTGACTTCAGAGCCTTATCCCAAAATACTTTGTCTTGCCCAATAGGAAGACCATTCATTTGGTCACTTTCAGGATCTCCAGCATAACGATTATTTAATTGAATTCAGCATCGCATAATACTAATTGTTCACAGAGCTCAAAGTTTTAATTGAGGTGGGATGAGAAAGCATGCATTTCTCACCTTGGGGTAAATCTGTTTCAGTTAGTTTCCAGACAGAAAAATCCAGAGAGTGAATCTATTGCTTCAGATCAAAGTTTTCTGAGCCTGAATGCAATGTGTTACTTCTGGCCCCATTGTTACCACTCCCATTAGAAAATCATTTGCTTTCTACTTCATCTAACTGCAGACATCTGTCAGCTCAAGGTTGTGCTTGCATTTAACTTTTTAAAAAGTTTTTCAAAGTGTAACAACCTTAGATATATGTATATATGTATATATACATATTTGTATGTGCATCAATGTATTTATATGAGAATTAATGTGTGTTTATATACATGAAATTGCATGTATGTAAACATATACATAAAATTAATAAGCAAAATAGAATACTTAGCTTCCAAAAATCCTTACAAATATAGAGTTCAGCTTGTAGATAAACTATAAGTACACCTTTTCATTTTATTTTATTTATTACTTTTTTATTTTAAAGACAAGGGGTACAATTCAGGGTTAGGTATAAAAATAGTCAGTGTGTAGATAAAGTTTGGGGCTCACTTTGGTCCTCATTTCACCTGGTTTGATCAGGTACCCTTATTGATGAAGTGTGCCCAACCCCCACCATGCCCTGGCAGTTTCCCAAAACTGACAATACCTTTCTTATAGTATTATGATTATTGTTCAGGGTCCACTTATGATCTTTTCATTTTAATAAAATTTAATTATCTTAGTTTTCACTAATGTTTCAAAATCGATTTGCAAATAATTTGAATATTCAAAGTGCACATATGCGTATGTATGTATACACACTTGCAATTACAATGTCAAATGCATATACAATTGACATATAAAATAATGTTTAAAATAAAATGCTTTATTTCAATAACTTCTTTTATATTGGCAAATATAGTTTAGTTAGAAAGTAAATGAAAGAGAGAGGAGATTCACCTCCCCAAGGTAGGAGAGGAGACCAAATCTAGGAAAACATGGAGGCCATAGTACAAAGTGCTATCTGGCCAGACCAGATTTTATTAAAGAAATGGCCTAATTCAATATTATTTTATGATTAAGAAAAACTCACTAGTGGATCTCAAAAATTATGTTAACTCATATTCTACTTCTTTTTATTTTTAACTTTTAAATTTTTTATTTTAAAATTGTGGGGTACAATTTAGGGTTAGGTATGAAAATATTCATTATGCAGTACTCTTGTTGATGTGGTGTGCCCCCACTTCCCCAGGCAGAGTCCCACTACTGCCAATCCCACTTAATGCCACTCCAACCACCCACATTCTCCTGCTATTGTCAATCTGTTTCTTATAGTACTATGATAGTTTCTCAAGGTCCACTTATGAGTGAGAACATGTAATATTCAGTTCTTTGTTTCTGTGAAAGATCACTCAGTATTATAGACTTCAAGTCCATCCAGATTGCTGCAAAGTTCATGATTTTGTTCTTCCGTATAACTGCGTAATATTCCATTGTGTATCTGTACCACATTTTTTTATCCAGTCCTCTTTTGATGGGCAGCATGGTTGGCTCCATGTTCTTGCTATTGTGAACAATGCTGTGATAAGTATACATGTGCACGTACCTTTTTTATAGAGTGATTTAAGATCTTCCGGGTATACTCCCAGTAGAGGGATTGCGGGGTCATATGGAAGGTCGACTTTTAGAATTTTAGGAATAATCAAACTGTTTTCCACTAGTTCACAGCCCCACCAACAGTGTAGAAATGTTCCCTTTTCACCACATCCTCTCCAGTATCTGTTATTTTTTGTTATTGATGATGGCCATTTTGATTGGAGTTAGGTGGTATCTCAGTGTAGTTTTAATTTGCATCTCTTTGATGACTAGTAAAGCTAAACATTTTTTCATGTATCTGTTGGCTGCTCGTATGTCTTCTTTTGAGAACTATCCATTCATATATTTTGCCTACTTTGTAATGGGGCTACTTGTTTTCTTCTTTTCAGCACGTTTGTGTTCCTTGTAGATCCTACATGTTAGGCCTTGTAGATCCTACATGTTAGGCCTTTAAAGACATACAGTTAGCAAATATTTTTTCCCAGTCTGTGGGCTGTCTCCCTGCTATCTTGATGGTTTCTTTGGCTTTGCAGCAGCTTGTCAGTTTGATGAGGTCCCACTTGTCCGTCTTATCTCTTATGGCATGGGCACCTGGGGTTTTGATCAGGAATTGGTTACCAGTTCCAATTTCGATAAGGGTGTCTCCTGCATTTTCTAAGGTTTTATACTTTGAGGTTTTATGTTTAGGTCTTTGATCCATTTAAAGTTGATTTTTGTGTATGGGGATAGATAGAGGATCTGTTTCAATCTTCTGAATGTGGTCAGTCAGTTTTCCCAGCACCATTTATTGAATAGGCTCTCCTCTCCCCAGTGGTGGGTGGTGGAGGCATTGTCAAAGATGAGTTGATTGAGAAATTGAGGTTTTGCTCCTGGAATCTCAATTATATTTCATTGGTCTGCATGCCTGTTCTTGTACCAATACTAGGCTGTTTTGATTATTGTAGGCTTATAATAAAGTTTAAAGTTTGGGAGTGTGATACCTCCTGCTTTGTTTTTTTTTGCTGAGGATTGTTTTGTCTATTTGTGGTCATTTATGTTTCCATATGAATTCCTGTATTGTTTTTTCTAGGTCTGAGAATAATGTTGCTGCAATGTTGCTGGATAATGCTTTAAATCTGTAGATTGCCTTAGGTAGAATGGACATCTTAACAATGCTGATTCTTCCAGTCCATGAGTGTGGAATATTTTTCCACTTTTGTGTTTCATCTTTGATTTCTTTGAGCAGTCTTTTGTAGTTTTCATTGTAAAGGTCTTTCACATCTCTGGTTAGGAAGATTCCAAGATATTTCTTTCTCTTTTTTTGTGGCTATTGTGAATGGAATTGTGCTTTTTATTTGGGTTTCTGTTTGTTTATTATTGGTGTGTAGAAATGATTGTCTTTTGCACATTTTATTTTATACCTTGAGACTTTGCCAAAGTCCTTTATCAGTGCAAGGAGGCTTTTGACAAATTCTCTTGGGTTTTGGGGGAATAGCATTATGTCATCTGCAAGGAGGGATAACATGATTCCCTCTTTTCCTATTTGGATACCCCTGATTGGCTTTTCTTCTCTGATTGCTCTAGCTAGGACTTTTAAAACTATGTTGAGAGTGGGCATCCTTGTCTTGTTCCAGTTTTCAGAGAAAATGGTACCAATTTAAATCTGTTTAGCAGTATGCTGGTTGTCAGTTTCTTGCAGATGGCTCTTACTATTTTGAGGTATGCTCCATCTATGTCTAGGTGTTTGAAGATTTTTATCAAGAACAGGTGCTGGATTTTATCAAAAGCTTTTTCTGTATCTAATGATATAATCAAGTGGTTTTTGTTTTTGTCTGTTGACGTATTTAGTTACATTTATGGTCTTACGAATGTTAAACCAGCCTTGCATCATGGGGATGAAGCCTACTTGTTGGTGGATGATTTTTGAGATGTGTTGTTGAATCCAGTGTGATAGGATCTTGTTGACAATTTTATCATCTATGTTCATCAAGGATATTGACCTGTAGTTCTCTTTCTTTGTTGGATCTTTACCTGGCTTTGGTATCAATGTGATGTTAGCTTCATAAAATGATTTGGGGAGAGTTCCATCTTTTTCAATCACCTGGAATACTTTCAATAGGATTGGTATCAATTTCTCCTTATATGTTTTGTAGAATTCTGCTGGAAAACCACTGGTCCAGTGATTTTTTATTTTGTTTTATTTTTTGCAGGTAGTCTTCTTATGACATAGTCAATTTCCTGGATTGCTATTGGTCTATTTAGGGTCTCAATTTCTTCTTGTTTCAACCTGGAGAGGTTGTGTGATTTCAGAAATTCCTCCATTTCCTTTAGGTTTTCATATTTCTTTCCATGCAAGTGTGCATAGTAGTCTCTGATAATCTTTTTTATTTCTTCAGGGTCAGTTGTGACTTCATCTTTTGTGTTTCTGATTGTGTTTATTTTTACTTTTTCTCTCTTTTTCTTGGTCAGTCTAGCTAGGGACCATCAATCTTGCTTATTCTATCAAAGAACCAGCTTTTTGTTTCATTGATTTGTTGTATTTCTTTTTGTCTTCCATGTCCTGGATTTGGACTTTTATTTTCCGATCTGAATTCTTTTGGTGAAGTTAGGGTTTTGGTGGTCTAGCTTTTTCAGCTTCCTGAGGTGAATTGCTAGGCTGTTAACTTGTGATCTTTCTATTTTCTTCATGTGTGTTTGTAGCATTATGAATTGCCCTCTTACAAGTGCTTTTCATGGCATCCTAGAGGTTTCGGTAAGATGTTTCTTCATTTTCATTTGTTTCCTGGTATCTTTTAATCTGTGTTTTGATTTCCATGCTGACCAAGGAGTTGCTTAGCATCATGCTTTTTAGTGTCCATGTCTTTGATGGTTTTGGAGGAACTTTGTTGGTGTTGATATTTATTTTAATTCCACTGTAGTCTGAGAAGGTGCATGGCAGACTTTTAATCTTATGAATTTTGTATATGCTTGATTTATGGCTAAGCATGTGGTTGATCTTAGAGTACATTCCATGCAGTGATGAGTAAAATGTATATTTTGTGGCCGTTGGGTGGAGTGTTCTGTAGGTATGAATTACGTCCGTTTGGTCAAGAGTCATGATGAGGTTCCAGATCTCCTTGATGACTTTTTGTCTTGATGATCTGTCTAAGGTTGTGAGTGGGGTATTAAAGACCCCTGCTATGATAGTGGTAGAGTCAATATCTTTTTTTTAAGTTTGCCTAGAAGCAGCTTTGTGAAAGTTGGTGCTCCTATGTTGGGTGCATATATGTTTACAATGGATATTTCTTGCTCATAGATTGAATATTTTATCATTATGTAGTGATCTTCTCTTTTTTAATTTTTGATAGCTTAAAGCGTATTTTGTCTGATATTAAGATTGCAACTCCTGCTTTCTCTTGTGTCCTGTTTGCCTGAAGTTTTGCTTCCCATCTTCTTACTTTGATTCTGTGAGTGTCCTTTCTGGTGAGATGAGTCTCTTGGAGACAATATATTGTTGCTGCATGATATTTTATCCACTTTGCCATTCTATATCTTTTCAGTGGTGCATTTAGTCCATTCACATTCAGGTTAATTACTGAAATGTTAGAGTTTGTCCCTGTCATGAGGTTCTTATAGAGTTGTTGTTGTTCCTGTTTGTTTGTTGTCTCTCTTTTGATTTTTGGGTTAATTCATGTGTGCTTTCAATCTTTTTTATGCACTCTTGTGAAGACCATTGTCGTTCTTTTTTCCCTTTCTTCTGTGTTTAATATCATCTTATGTGTTTCTTGTAGAACTGGTATAGAGGCAGCAAAGTCCTTAGGGATGGAATGTCTGGGGAAGATTTAATTCTCCCTCACTGATGAAACTTAGCTTAACTGGATAAGTTATTCTTGGTTGAAAGTGTTTATCTTTGAGAACCTTGAAGATTGGGCTCCAATCTCTCCTATCCTCAAGTGTTTCTGTAGATAAATGTGCAATTAGTAATTTTTTTTTTTTTTGAGTTAGAGTTTCACTTTCTCACCCAGACTGGAGTGCAGTGGCCACTCCTGGCCACTGCAGCCTTGACCTGCTGGGCTCCAGCAATCCTTCCACCTCAGCCTTCCAAGTAGCAGGTGTGTGCTACCACACCCAGCTAATTTTTTAATTTATTGTAGAGATGAGGTCTCGCCAAGTTGCCCAGGCGGGTCTCAAACCCACGGGTTCAGGAAATCCACTCACCTCAGCCTTCCAATGTGCAGGATTACAGGCTGAGCCACCAAGCCCCGTGCAATTAGTAGTTCTAATTGGTCTTCCCTGGTAAGTTGTCTGACCTTTTTCTCTTGCTGCCTTTAGGGTTTCTTCTTTTATACCTACTTTGTTTAGGCAAATTACTATTTGTTTAGAAGTTGGTCTTCTCATTTGTTGTCTTGCAGAGGCTCTTTGTATCTCCTGTGTTTGAATGGTTGCATCACTGGTGAGACAAGGGAAATTTTCTTGAATAATTTCATGAAATGTTTGTTTCAGTGTGGTCTCTGTCTCCTCTTCTGCCTCAGGAAGTTCAGTTGCTCTTAGGTTTGGCCTCTTGAAATAATCACACATCTCTCGAAGGTTTTGTTCTGTCTTTTGGTCCCCAAGCTCTGAGATTCCTTCTTCTGCTTGGCTAATTTGCTATCCATACCTATCAGTTTGCTATTTATTCCATTCACAGTATTCTTTACTGCTGTTATCTCAGGTATCAACTCCTTCATTTTTTCCTCTTGTCTCTCTTCAATTCTATTTATTCTCTCTAATAATGTCTTGATATCTGGGTTTATAGTTTGAGACCAGTCATTCTGGGGGTTCTTCATTGTTTGTGTTCTGAAGTCTGTTTTCTCAGTGTCTGATCTCCCAGGGGTCTGTGTGAGCCCATATTCTTCTTCTTTTTTTTTTTTTCATTTGCATAGATTTTCCTCCTCTTTACTTTTTTCCTCCCTCTTCTTTAATTCAGTTGTTCAGGGATGGTGGGGTTGCTTTTAATTCTGCTTGCTCAATCTTCTATTCTTTCTTATGTGGATCCTCTGGTTTTATTCAATTCTGAAGGTAGATTGTGGGTTGGGGGCTGCACTTTTTGCAGTTTTGAGGTTTAATTGAGAGGGAAGTTGTGATTCATGCTTACTCATGCAGAGAGTCTTTATGGACACTTGCTTTTGTGAAGACTCTCACAGTCTGACCTGTCTGGTCACCATCTTGTCAGCATACCCTATTATTCTACTTTTTAAATATGTTTGCTAACTTTTAAAAAAATTACAATTTAAAAAAGTCTCCATATTTGAACAGTGTTTGACACCTCAGTGAAAAGTCCATATTTTTCTTTTAATATCCAAATGCACTTTTATACTTGCGATTATTTTGCTTTTTTTACATGAGTAACACTGAGTAACAATACTCAAGTGTAATTGAGTTCAATTGGGATAGCTATACTGTCTCTTTCATAAGCTCTCATTCTGGCACCCAAAGATGGTTTCATAACTTGCTTGTGCTCTTTTGTTCTCTCTCTAAGGTTAGCACTAAGTAGTGCCAAAATAATATTTTACAAATGTTGTTGATGAAGTTCACAGAAATCTTTTCATGATTTATCATGATGCCTGAATATTTGAAGAATATTTTTTAAAAATTAAGGGAAAGACTGAATCATATTAATATTAGAATGGTGAATTATTTTAAGTTTCTCTGAATACCCTTAGGTTCAAATATTTGTAGAAACTTATAAATCTAGTCTCATTCTATAAATCCATGTTTTTATTATGTGACTATACAATTTAACACTCAATGACAGCATGGCATCAATTAAAGTGATCTACAAAAAGATGAAAAAAATTACCATGAAATAGTTATAACCATAAATTCTGACAATAACTATGTCATAATGTTAAGTAAAATAATATTGTTAAACTATATATATTGTCTTAAATACATTATTTTTTCCACAAAAGCTATACTCATTATATATATATAGCATACTATCTCCTTATCTTGCATATACTCATAGGTTGTATAGCAGTATAGATTACAGTTTTATGTCAAATATGAGTTTATATAAATAATATAATACTGCATATTGCATGTACCAATATAGTTTCTTAAACATTTACTAATATTGGATATATATACATATATTTTTTTGACTTGTAGTCTAACTCTGTTACCCAGACTGGAGTGCAGTGGTACACTTCTGGCCACCGCAACCTCGATCTGCTGGGCTCCGGCGATCCTTCTGCCTCAGCCTTCCAAGTAACTGGAATTACAGATATGCGCTACCATGCCAGGCTAATTTTTCTGATTAACTGTAATGAAGAGGTCTCACCAAGTTGACCAGATGGGTCTCGAAACCACAGGCAATCCACTACCTCAGCCTCCCAAAGCATGGGATTACAGACTGAGCCACCGAGCCCAGCTGGATATTTATTTTAATTGTAATGTTTATCATTATGAAAGATATTACTACAAATGGCATTCATCTTTTCATAATTTCAGAAATCTGTACAAAAGAAAAAATGTTTAATATACCTTTAAAATAAAATACACCTCTTGAGATAACAAATAAACATATCATATTTTTAAATTTGCATAGCAATTTGCATTTTCAGCAATATTAAGGAAAACCATTTATGATATAGATTATAACATTCTTTAAAGTCTTTACTAGTAGAATTGTTTAAGTCATGCATTATATTTATTTGATTACTGTTTAGTTTTATAATATTTAAGCATATATTGGAAGAGTTTCAAAAATATTTTTCATAACTTTTAACTTCTTATTGGAACACTTTACTCTCTTTTGGATACTTCTAATGGCATGTATGTATTATGGATATTAACCCTTAAAAATAATTTATAGTTTACTTTAATACTATAAACATAGAGAATTTGTTAATGTTAATGTAGTCAGACATATCAATCTCAACTTTTTTTACATTTTAAAATTTTTCATTTAAAACTTAAACCAAATTCAATACAAATATTTATCTAAATATATTTTTAATATTCTTATTAAATATATAAATATAAATTCTTAAATGCTTTAACCAATGTTCTGAAAAACACTAAAACTTCACTATTTCTCCAAGTCCCAATTCCATCAGTTTCACTGAGGTCTAAAATGTTTACAAATTCTCTAATATATCTGTAGATTAGATTGAACATAGTTGGCATTCTTTATACATTTGTTCTTCTAATTAAGATACATGTTTATTATGTTTTCTTAGTGTCCTTTTTATGTATTTTAACAGTACACAATTGTAAGAGTGTGGGGTCTATTTTTCATTATGTAATCTTACCATTTCTTTTATGTTTTATTTTCTTAGAATTTCTTTTGTGTTATTGGTTCTCATAAATTTTGTAGCTTCTTCAATCAGTGACTATAAACTAGTTAATAGTAATGAGTCCCTTTTCGTTGGTTCTTCTTACCACCTTTCTGATTTAGGTGGGACTAAATCTCACAGGCAAGGTCTCAGTGGTATATTACTAACTCTTCCCTGTCTATGTCATATAGTCATCAAAACATATTTTTAAGAGACATGATGGACATTGCTAAATCTTCTGTAAATATGTTTTTTTAAACTAAACATCAACTAGTTTCTACATGAACAATGTAGGTCTACGTGACTACTGAGTACTCTCCCATTTCATTTAAAACACTGAATCTTGGTAATGCCAGAACTTCAAGGTGAATGGAAGAACATCTCTTTCTAATTCATGTCTTCCAGGAAAAGGCCTCTATGACTCCCAAATGCCAAAGGAGCCTGGAAACCAAAGAAGGAGGCAGACAAATTCACGTCCAGGTATTTCTTTTATAAAGTGTTTTATTAGGGAATCTTACAGGCAGAAGTGTGGTCTTTGGCAGCTGCAAGACAAGTAGCTTTCTACATTGTTATTCTCCAGACCCAGGGTTTATATACCAGAGAGAAAGGATATTCATGCTCCTTCAAAATAATCAAAGGCAAGCCTTCAGAACAGGCAAGAATGTTATATGTATCATAACCTATAATTTGTGTAATAACATCACAGTTGCTTTAATCTCATATCAGGAGCACTAGAAACCAACAGGTATTCACAGAACTGGTCTAATCAGAAGTCAACATGGTAAATTAGCATCCAAGATGGAATCACTTTTGTCTCCATACTCCATCCCTGTAATCCAGTTCTTACAATCTCACATGTTCATGCCTTTCACAATGGTGCCTGAGCTGCTCGGGGTGAGAGATCCTGCAGTTATTTCAATGGTATGAATAACATGTTTCATCAACTGGTTTTCTACTTGTAAGCAAAAGCTGAAGCAACAATACTAACAACAGGCACTGATACTTATGCCAAATATAAGACAAAGAAATAGTAATGCCTTTTGTTATCATATTTCCCAGTATCCAAACCAAGAGGACTTTTGTAGGGCAGATCAGCAACAATAACAGAAGAACAGAAATAGAAATATTTGCTAGGTACTTGGTAGGACGGTTCTTTTCTATCACTTCAAATGACTGGTAGCTTCACTTCTGCTGGTTAGGACACAGGTAGTCTGAGGATTATGGGATGGGGTACATACCACACATATTGCCTAAGGAACAAAGGTGGTAGTATTATCTGTAAAATTAGAGGGACATCAAAGGGCCATGATAAATGGTCAACCAGAATGCTCTTTAAAAGTATTATTCATGTTCCAGTGTATTTATTTGTAAAGTGTTTGGGCCCAGATTTCAACAGGATCAATTGGGAACACTTTAGCTGACTGGAGAATTCATTGCTCTCTGGCAAGAAATATCCTGTCAAATCTGATTGCAATCCAACCCTCATCCAGTGCTCTCCTCCTCTGGCTTAGGATCTTGGGTAGTGATAAACAACATTTGCTCTTGGCCTTTCACTAGCTTCAGTAAAAACTAATCTGGTCTGACCATTTTTACAACTGTGGTCAATGGACCTTTCTCTGGTGGTCCCGAGTCATTGGTATGGAGCAAGTACTGATTTGTTTCTACTGAATTAAGGTTAATTATTGAATTAATTAGTGGCCTGATGAAAACCTTCACCCATCTATGCAAGGTATTGAATTTCAGAAATGTTTGCAGTTGTGCTTTTAAAGTGCCATGTTTCTTTTCCATTAACCCTGCCACTTGAAGATTATATGGCAAGTAAAGTCTTCAATCTCTGTCTTTTTGATGTACCCAATCTTGGACAAACGTCTGCCATGACTGGAGATTACAAGTCAACCCTGCAGTCCACAGCTCTGTTTATTGACTACTCTGTTGCACTCTAGCCTCAAACCACATGGTATCTGTGTGTGGTTGCACAGCTACAGCCATCATGCACAGGGATTACTTGGCTTGACTATCTGTGTACCAAGTACTTTTATGAATAGGGCTGTGCTTTCATCTACTATTGGAAGTATCCTCTGGGGGGATTCTAATAGAAGCTGTGCTGGTCTCATAATATACTGTCCCTAAAATGGCATGCACTTCATTCCTCAATGGGCTCGCGGATAGCGTGCTATGTCGTTGCAGGTGTGTATGTCACTTTCGTAAAGTGAAGGACCAGACAATAGCTGAGGCTGATTTGGCAAACAACCCTTCTATTAAGCCCTTGTTAGGGAAAACTTTTTTCCACTGTTACCAGCAAAGCAGTCATTAATGGTTCAACTTGCTACAAGGCCTTGTATATACCCAGAGCCAGTTGGGAAATTGTGGGTTTCAGCACCCTTTCATAGTTGTGACCAGAATCTTAGGGGAACTGCTTTTCCATGCTGGAATTGCCAGAGGACACGACTTGTCCCCTCGGAGCTTATAGTCACATCAAAAACATTAGTACCCAAGGAATAAGGGAATCTGAGACTTGTACCTGGGCTACCGGCATTTTAACCTTCTCAAATGCTTCCTCTTGTTTTTTATCCCAGCACCAACTGGATCCCTTTTTTACTAATTTATGTAAGAAATGCAAACATTGAGTTAAATGTAGGATAAAAGCCTATCAACATCCCCAAAATCTAGAAAACATTTTAACTGAGTTTTAGGTATGAAAAATTGTTATATTTTGTCAATTACTGTGCCTGAAGTAAGGCATGCCTTATGCAATCAAGTGACCTGTAGGGACTTTACATCCAGTCCTGGGCCTTGTGTCCTTTGCAGGTTGATGGCCTACCCCTGGACTGGATAAGGGTACACAGTGCATGTGTATCAGTGTGTTGCTGTAGCAATCACGAATCTTCAGAAGTTAGTATAACATTATTCATATAATGCCTATACGTCAGAGTGTAAAGGAATGTTTCTTTAATACTAAAGAAGGAATTAGCCAAATCTAACACAGTCTCATAAGGGTCTCTATTTTGTATTATTGATTCTGTTACTTGAGTTACATTAGGTGCAACAGTATTTATCTCAGGAACCACCTTTATTTAGTTCCCAGTGGTCTACTGCCATACCCCAGTTGTCATAGGTTTTTCGTATTGGTCATACTTGACAGTTGAAGGGACTCTGGGCTGGATGAATACTGTTAATTTTGGTCAGTTCCTGTATGATGACTGTCATTTCTTCTATCCCACCATAATGATGATGTTATTTCACTTTAATAATATACCATAGGGGAGAAAGATATACAAGTTTTCATTTTGCTTCACTTATAAAATAGCCTTTACCATCAGTATTCTTAAGGGAAAGTCCTCCATAGATGTTTGTAAAGTAATTCCTAAAAGGACATCTATACCCAGTGTTTTTTGAGATAGGTGAAATAAAGACAGTAGAGTAAGCAGGGAACCTCCACCCAATACAAAGGAAGAAAGGAATTTGTTTCACTTGGATTGTTTGTTCTGTAATCATCTATGGCTGCCCACCTACCAGAGTGTCTTTCTGGACTTCCATGAATTAAGGTGTGTTCTAAGCTTATGTATATCAATACACAGGTCCTCTGCCTGCTTTATTTTAGACTCCGATAGATTGTGAGCACTATCTTGGTTTCTGGTTGCCCCTCATTGTTCTTACATAGAGGCAACCATGACCCCATTTCTAGTCGCTAGGGAGGTGAAGAGTTCACCCCTGGAATGCAGAGATTGTGGTTCTTTTACCTGGAGTTTCTTTGTTGTTGTTGTCCTCCTTGTAGAGTTCTAGGATATGACATAAATTGTTGGTTGGGAGTCAAGTTTTTCCAAAGGCCCACCGATATTGCATTTAGTTGTCAGTCTCTTTTCTTTTGGTGTATCTTTGCTGAAATTTGATCATACCACATTTGTTTTCTAATAATCCTAAGTAGACATTTTTGTTCTCTCTCTCTCTACTTTTTTCTTTTCAGTCTAGCAGACTTGGTTTCTCTCTTTTTATTTAGTAACTAGTTGCATCTTACAATCTTATCTCTTCCCTTTTCAGTCTCTCCAAAATCGGAATAACTTTCCCCACCTCATCTCTTACAAAGGAACTTAAGAAGACTATGAAGGAACCATACCAAGCCCAGGGGCACTTTGTCTCATTTTCTCAGCCTCACCCCCTGCTAGAGAGATGCCATCCTCAATAGTGTTCCATAACTACACCATCCATGTGGCTAAGCTTTCTCTTGGCAGTTGTGTAAATGTTTTACTGTCTAATAATCCTGCCGAGTACTTTGATAGTTAAGTTTTCTTGAAAATCATGCTCATTATTACCAGGTTGCATGTGCTGGGTTTTTGCTTCCCACTACTCTAGGAGTCTTGCTCTCATAAGGGAAGGATAATTATCCTCCTCTTTTGAGTTAATCTCAGTTTCATCATCTGACTCACTAGTTGATTCCCCAAAATTCTAGGTATCTGCATCCCAGCCTGGTTTTCAAAGACAGTCTACACTTTCAGCTGGGGAAGCTTTCTCCCTTCCAGCTTTCCAAAGAGGCAAACGAGCCTCCTGAGTTTTAAGATTATCTGCCAAACCAGATGCTAACATAGATGTGAAAGTTCTTATATCCCTTTGAAGTTGTAATTCTTTTTCCAGCTTCCTTCCACTTACCTTAGCCACTGTCTGTCTTCTGTGACCAGTTGCACAGACCATAACAGTGGCAAACTGAACATTGTCTCCACTTGGGGATTTTTCTTTACACATTGAGTCATACGGTTATTTACTAACAAGTGAAATTGCCTAACATGGACATACACATACTTGAAGTTAACCCAAGTTTGAGATAAAACTGCTATATGATTTAAACTCCTGAGTTTCAAATTCATAGTATTATATTTTAAAATTATATTTTTAAACTGGATAGAGTGGGTATATTGAAAAACTATTTACTTTTACATATTTAGTAAGTGGAGGACAATTTATAAAAATACATTATTCACTATAAAAACTATACTCCAATATTATTTCATATTATATTTTATATTTAATTTGGTTATTTGTTTTAACTTCTATATTTAATTGATTTTGAGTTCATTTTATTGCTGTGAAACATAGATTCCCTTTTAGATATTCCATTGTACAATTAAGTTTTTTATGTTTTCTAATTCATCATCATCATATATTGCATATTTTATCCTTAGAAACAGCTAAGCGATTGAAACAAAACAGAACAACATTTTCTTCTAAAGGAGTTTCTTTTCCTTTTTTTTTTGATCTCTCTTCTCTCTTTCAGTCTGATGAGCTATTAAGAAGTTCAAAAGCTTCTTTGAACATTTTCTAAAATTAACAAAAAAGAAAACCATGAATCTCTATATTGCAACATTATACAATTTACCAAGAGAAAAATGAAATGAATAACTTACTGTAAAATTTAGATAATGCCATTGGACTTTAAAGATTAAAATATGTCACCTAAAAAGTTACAACGCTTATAAGGGAAAAATATATCAACTCATCTCAATTTTCTCAAAAGCAACATTAAAAATCACAATCTAATTGAACTATTCCAACTTGATCATTAGACAATAAGCATGAAATCCATGGATTTTATAAGTCATTCAAATTTTTATGAGTATAAAGGCAATATAAAAATATACACTTGCAAGAACTCATTTTCTATCCATGAGTCTGTCTTGGGAAATTAGTAGAAGATGAACTTCAAGCAACCAAGAGATGACTTGGGAAATTACAGCAAAAGGGGTAGCAGGGATAATTGAATATACTTATATGAAAAGTAAATATTAAAACAAATATGGGTATTAAAAAAGAAAAAAAGTAACATTATATCTTCTGACCTTGTAGACATGATAAAATTGAAACAAATCTGCTAAGAAAAAATAAAATGAATCACAGATTGTCTTATTTGTAATACTTTAACTAAAATAATGTTATTTAGTGGATAAACAAAGTATTGATAGAATAAGAAAGAGGAAATACAAATGTGCATGTGTGAGTATTTATTTGCACTGGATAGATGCACAAAACAGTAATTATAGTGCCTTCATTTTTAGGAGAAAGGGGCCTGTCGGGGTTAATAAAAAACAAAAACTCATTTATGAAAAGAAACAAACCACTGTTACATGTGCCAACAGACAACTGTGGAGTCTATTTTGTTCATATTTATTTTGTAGAACCTTGGTAAGATGTCTAAATATATTCATTTCAGAATATACTTTACATAATTACTTGTAAACTTACATGTCTCATAAATATGCATTCCTTTTTTATAATATATAACACATTATGCATAATATATCTATTGTAATCAGTACATTATGATATTATACTTGTTACCAGCTTAAACTATTAGTATTTATGTATGTAAACATTCATGCAAATGTATTGTTTGCACCTATGTATAAATTTACATGTACACATAGGAGTGGAATTGCTGCATCCTAGGATATGTCCACTTTCAAATAGAAAACATTTTCTAAAGTAGCTGGATTTTCAAAATATTTTTGCAATATTTTAAAAATGATATTAAATATTTAACTACTATATTTTATTCAGTGTTTTTCATAACAGATGCATTATATAACTAATACAGTGATGATTTGTTGACTACTAACTACCTGCTGTATGCTGATGCTATAAAACTGAAAGGAGGTCAGTTACAATTTTTTTTTTTACAATCAATGGAATTGTGATAATGTATTAAAGTTGCATGTATTATTAGTATGTTATCTATATTACCAAAATAATTCTATATTGCAAGATTTCAGTCAAACAGCAGATGGTTGTATCCACTAAAACTTGGAGTATCTATATAAATAAAAATCAATATGATTATGAAAAATATTTATTTGATTTAAATACCTGCTTGTGAACAACTATATTGAATCATAATTTTCCATTTAGATTTAGATTCTGTCATCTTTACTCAATTCCAGGTTTCAGAAAAATCAGCAACAACAATTAAAAAATAGGTAGCTAAGCCTTTTTTTTTTTTTTCAGTTGGAATTTCAATCTGTCGCCCAGACTGGAGTGCAGTGGCCGCTCCCGGCCACCGCAGCCTCGACCTGCTGGGCTCCAGCGATCCTTCCACCTCAGCCTTCCAAGTAGCTGGAACTACAGGCGCATGCTACCATGCCCGGCTAATTTTTTTTGATTTATTGTAGAAATGAGGTCTCACCAAGTTGCCTAGGCGGGTCACGAACCCGCGGGCTCAGGCAATCCACTCACCTCAGCCTCCCAAGGCGCGGGATTACAGGCTGAGGCACCGAGCCCAGCTGGTAGCTATGGCTTGATAGATATATATGTCTGCAGAGACAGACCACATACAAAGCAAACAAAAACCACAAAATATACTCTATCTGAACTTTAAAAACGTACTCTATATCATTATTTGTTTATTGTTATAATGTCTAATCTTGGGAATTATTTACCTAAGCCTTGAAAATAATTTAGGAGACTAATTAGGCATATTATTACTAAATATTTTAAATGGTTACAAAAATATTAACTTAATTGTTTTCCATAAGTTTTAATTGGACATACAACCAGTCCCAAGCATTGTCAAATACATGTACATGTTGATAAAAGTATATTACAGAAGGAAATATAATCTTATGTATTCTCACACCTATATGAGAGAGCTTAATTTTCCTCAAATCGTTTAGCTCATTGATTCTGGCATCTTAAATATTTTAGGTGATTATCACAAAGGAAATCTGTCAGTATCATTTCTTCTTTACTGTCTTAGCTAAGAACTCCTGAATTTTTTGTGTGATTACAATAAACTCTTGATTCATCTAATATCAATTTTATCTTTTATCAACTTCATTTCATCATATCTTTTCCACCATTTATTCTGCAATATGGCTATCATCGAGTTTGCATCCCTAAAAACCCTTGACGAGCTTTCACTCCATATACATATAATTCATACATCAAAGCATTGCAAATTTAGAACATAAGACATGCATAAAAATTTGCTTGAATAATGCATACATAATAGAAAAGGCAAGTATACAAATATATTGCAAATCACATCTTTTGTTTGTGAGTTACAAGTTCTTTCATAAATCATGAAAAATTTCAGTTCTTATTTAGTGTTTTTCCATATAGAAAATCATTTGTTACTGCCTAATTCTTAGATAAGTTTTTTTATATTTTCCAAATTCACTACTATCTCAGTATTAAACTTTGTTATCCTTTGTACAATACTGAGTTAAACTATGATTAGGATCAGTGTGCATATTTTTATAAAAATTAGTTATAATGATTATAGTTAATTTAAAATTGTGACTTATACTAAAGACTCATTTTAAAAATCTTGGATTGATTTCTAATGCTATGTGTTAATAGTATTGCCTAAAATACTAAAATATATCAGTTATGTTTAACATAATCTGCAAAGGATATAAGTATGACATATTTTCTGCTAATCAATTCATTCATTGCATACATGTTAATTGAATACCTGTTATGTATCAGACATTATTCATGTCAGAGTTGATATTATAGTTGAACAGTTATCTGTCTTACTGTAAACAACATGCCCAAGTCTGGTTCATATTAAAAACAAGAGTAAAGTTACAGTACAGACAAAACAAATCAAGCACACAATGGGAAGATGACACACAACTTTATAGTCTAGTACCAAGTTGTGTCAAAGTAAGTTGATTGTATAGAAAATGTCAAGATTAAAATCTATTACCCAGAATTTTTAAAGATAGAGTCTATCAAACAGAGAGACAGAAGACACTGTTTTCACTTCTGCCTAGCTCTATTTTTAGTAAGTACCTGTGTTTCTTCTTTGCTTCTTAACTTCTAATATCAGCATTTAATACAGACATGACTACCTAAAGAGTGTGAGAAGCTTAAAAGCAAATAAATAAACAAAATTTTTGCATATCAGAGTTGGACTATTCAAATGGCTATCAGTACATTTTATTCAAAAGAACGTCTTAAAGAGAAGTTTGCTTTGGGAAGGAGATAAATGTTTTTTAGTCATTCAGATTGATATGAAAACAGGATAGAGATTTGAATCTAAAGTTAAGCATTTTAGAGTCAGTAGTCTTAAATTATATTATAGTTAATTCTTTGATAAACCAAAACAAATGTACTCAATTCAAAATGTCATTAACCAGTGATCTGAAAATCTAGGTAAAAATCAAACAATTGTATTAGTGACAACATTCTATAAATGTATTTGACTAAAAAGTGGAAGATTTTAAAATGTGATTTTTAACCCATGAAGTCAAACCAGAATACAATAAAAATGACATAAAATTGCAGAGTTAAATCAAAATACTTTTGCAAGATGGAAATAAATTTTACTTTTACCTTCTACATTAAAATGAATAGAGTTGGAATTGCTGTTTTAATGTCAAAAATAAGTTGCTAGGAGGCAAATATAGCACCACAATAATTATAATGGTCCATGTTCTTTTATTGTAGTCATCAACAGTTTGCAAAATTTAGAGAAATCATAATTCTTTCATTAAATTGGCATTCAAAATACCACCACTCCTTTTTAAAATGTTGCATGTTGACAATAACAACCAAAAGACATCTTGTAATCACACATTTCACTTCTCTCTATCTATATTCTAATATGTTGGTTCCAGAGAACGTCACTTAGTTAATACAAAAATTAGTTTCATTTTAGGTCAGCCTTTAACTTACAATAACTTTCCAGAGATTGTATTTGTTAAGCTATTAAATAAGTGGACAAAAGAAATAACAATGTGACATGACACTTCTTTTCAAAGAAAGTGATATATGAAACTTGAAAGCTATTGCTTGAGTAATTGCTGTGGCTTTTTAAAAAGTGTATAATTGACACACAAAAATCAAAAATATTTTTGGGGTGAAGATGTTGTTACAATACATATGGGCATGGTATAGTGACCAATTCAGTCAATTAGCATATTAATCATTTCAAAAATTTATCATTTATTTTTTATGCCAACATTTATAAATCTCTCTTTTATTTATTTTGAAATATAAAGCACATTACTGTCCAATCTAGTTATTCTACTATGCAATAGAATACCTGAACTTATTCCTCTTATCTCACTGTAGACTTATACTGCTTGACAATTCTCTCCCCATCTCCTTTCCCCACTATGTTACCGCTCCTCTGCTAACCATTATTCTATTCTCTACTTCTATGAGCACAACTTCTTAGATTTCTATTGAGTAAAATTATGTAGTATTTTTCTTTCTTTGCTTAGTTTAGCTTGCTTCATTTTGAATGAAACTAAAGGACATTATGGTGTAACTTTTACTGGAATTTATCTTAAAATTGTTGCATGTATTAATCCAATTCAAGCATTGATTTTGCATGTTCTAAGTCAATTATTTCCACTCACATACTAAATTCCACATGAAGCATGTTTTAAATATATATAGAGCATAACTTTTTAAATATATTTTTCAAACTCATATGGATCACTTTTTCTCATTCTTCTGAATTTACCTTCTTTTTTTTTTTTTAAAGCAGGAGTTATTGAGAAGACAGAAAAGCTCCCACAGTGGGATGGGACCCAAGAGGCTTGCCCCCAAATTTACTTTCATGAGAAGCATGCTAGACCTGACAGTACTATAAATGAAGGAGAAAGTCAAGCGAGGTGTGGAGAAGTGGCTTTACAGTTTTGTATATATGTAAAATCCTAAAGATAAGGCAGAGTGATGGACTGGAAGAGTTCCAAAGAGTTTGAAACATGATATATGATAGAATTATTAATGAGTTATTATGCAAGTCATGGTATTCAGTCTTTATTAAGGGGAAGTCAAGAGATGACTTTAAGAAGGATAACAATTTAATTCACACTTTAAAGAATATAATTTTGTCTTACTGAATGGAGAGGAAAAAGACTACTAAAAACAACAGGAAGCAGAAGGAAGAAAACAACACAGAGGAACAAGTATTGGGAGCTAATTGATACAATTTGGTGGTTGATTGGAAATGGAAAGATAAGAACTATGATTGAGTCAAGTTGGATGTAAAGTTTTAGTTTGAATGCTTGCCTATATGTCATTTGTTGAAAGAAATAACCCTGGATATGAAAAAATATTTAGCAAAATATTAGTTCAGAGCATATGCAATGTTTTGAAATGTGGGCAGGATGGTTTGAAAGACATTTGAGTGGGACATATGCATTAAGGACCAGATATCCAGTGATATACTCCATAGACTTATGTTAATGGAAGAGGGTGTTTTGCTTATGAGTTGCATGTAAATGAAGAAATATAGAGGTCTGGAAAATGAGGTGGTAGTAATGCCAATTACATTTTCAAACTGAATAGAGGCTGAAAGGTCAGCAAAGTAGAAAGAATACAAACCTGTTAGAAAGAAAAGAAGTAGATAATCAGGAAACTGTAATTGAAGCAATTGAGGTTGAAGAAAATAATTATAGATGGAGGGTTATGCATCCAAAAAGCACATGACTCAAAAGAGATATAAGGTTTACATTATGGTGGAAAAATCAATTACATGAACCTGGCCTTTCAACCATAAAACATAGCATGAGAGTGCTGAATCCGAGTCACAAGACCACCAGGGACCTATAAAACAGAGCATGAAATGAAGATAAAATATGGCAAAGAAACAACAACAAAAAAGTGCATACTAATTTATCCATAAACTGTTTGAACAAAAGAAACAAGTTTTTACTTAATATTTTATATAATCACACCTTTTATAAATGAAAATATAAAACGCACAGGTCAAATCAGAATTAATTTATAATTTGATTTCTTATTATTTATGATATTTGGTTAGTTGGTGCATATAGCAAAACTATTAGTTGGTAACTGTTTAACCATACACTGTGACTGTAAATATTCATAATTTAATGTTGTTTATCACTAAATTATACCAATAGTTAAATGGTGACCCAAAATGTAACAAAAGTATCTCAACGTACCCAATATTATAGAAAATTGTTATTAGCCGGGCTTGGTGGTTCAGCCTGTAATCCCGCGCCTTTGGGAGGCTGAAGTGAGTGGATTGCCTGAGCCCACGGGTTCGAGATCCGCCTGGGCA
>NW_007246133.1:106542-129961 GCF_000164805.1 Carlito syrichta | reverse complement strand
ACTCCAGTCTGGGCGACAGAGTGAGACTCCAACTCAAAAAAAAAGAAAAAAAAAGAAAATTGTTATTGAGTTGAATTTTGATATGCCTAAACTACTTGCACTAATAAAACTATTCATATGAAAATCAAAATCTTTACAAATTATCAATTTTCATGTGGTATCTGAGTATTTATATTTGATTTATTTTTTATAATTTATATTTGATTTCTTTTTTAATATACAAGTCATGATTAAGAAACTTTTAGTTTGATTTTCCAAGTTCTATACATGAAATCAAATATTTAAATTTGAATTGAAGTTTTAAAAATTACTCTTATTGCTAAACTAAAAATAATGCAATGCATAGATTTGTAGGGTTTTTGTAAAAATCAAATTAAACTACTATAAAATGTACTGTGAGCTGGAATGACAAA
The DNA here is from genome assembly GCF_000164805.1 of Carlito syrichta. NCBI lineage: Eukaryota > Metazoa > Chordata > Mammalia > Primates > Tarsiidae > Carlito > Carlito syrichta. Next base: position 129,548 of record NW_007246133.1, on the reverse strand, counting down.
TACATAGAAAAATATGTGTAAATACACACATACATAAATGCAGCACTATAATAATGTTAGCATTATTTTATTTAACTTTAAGAAGGAAACATACTCTAAGTTACATGTTAGTTTGCTACATTTTTTCTCAAATGCAATAATAGCAAACACAAAATTATCTCAATGTACCTAATATAATAGAAAATTATTATTGAGTTGAATTTTGATATGCCAAAACTACTTAGCACTAATAGAAATGCTCATATTAAGCAAAGTTTTACAAAACTAAAAAAAAAAGCAAAACTACTCATAAAATACTTTAGTATAGAAATAACTTATTTTTATTTAATTATGTTATGTATTTAAAATTAATAATATAGGTCACTAATTGATGGTAAATGAGCAGAGGTAGAAATTTCAATATGCCAGTCTTTATTGATGAAAAATACCAATGTATATTTTTTGATCTGCGTAAGTGAAGTCAGAAAAAAGTATAATTCACAGTCTCTGTATTAAAACACACAATTATCTACATAGCATTTAATATCTGTAATGATTATTAAAGTATAATTAAATGTGAACTAATGTACTTATGAAACATTTCAAAAGTTATGACTAACTCTTTTCCAAAGAAGGTATAAAAGGGAGCAGAATTGCAATGGTATTGCATAATTGGTCAATTGCATTTAATTCTAATTAACTTCCATATGTAATGTGTTTGAAATGTGGGGTAGGATGGTCTGAAAGACCTTGAGTTGGACGTGGGCATTAGCAGTCACATCTCCAGTAAGTTACTCCTAGACTTATTGAGTAAATTAATAGAAGAGGGCTTTTACTTATGAAGTGTATGTACTTAAGAAATGTAGAGGTGTGGAAAATGAGTTGTTAGTAACACCAATAATATTTTCAGAATTATAATTTTAGTATATTCCCTGTATCTGATAAAAAAGACAATTTCTTGCTTTGACAATATATAGTAGAGTTTAATAATTTTCAGTGTTGAAAATAATAAATGTTATTCCTAAACTTTATTATACTTTTGTACATCATTGATAATTTACACACTGTTTGGAAGACATTATAATTAAATAGCAAAAATTTATTAATGCTAATTTATAAATCTTGCATATAATAATGCATAATGTAGAAATATTCATTATTAGTAGAATATTTTTAGTCTTTCATCTTTTCTACCTATGGCACAAGTTATGAAATATTTTAATAAAATCTGTATGAAACAGAGGATTTCACAAATAAACTGGTAATAATGTCTTCCATATCCTCTCTTGATGATTTGTGATATTGGTTTGCTATTATTAAAATCTGTAATAAATCCACAGACAAAAATGCACTTAATATAATTAAGATGGTATTGCCTAAATCAATTTTAGTACCTGATTATTTTGCCACACTATGATTATTTTGTGCATATTATTTTGCAGTTTATGCAATGGTACTTTTACAGATGCTCATTTCAAGCTGCTTTTTAACATAGACTTGTAACTATTATGTGCCAGGTATTATCTTAAACATTTAAGAACTGCTAACTGGTTTACACCTATAAGAAAGTTATAAGAACGTGTAATTGTTATTTCTATTTAACCAGAGAGAAACCTGAGGCACAAACAGGTGAAGTTAATTGCCCAGGATCACACAACTACAAAGCTCAAAGATTTAGAATATGGACCCAGAGTTTTTGGTTAGAGAGCCTGAGGTCAATATATTGCACTGGGTATCATTTTCATGTAATCTATTTATTTTATTTCAATTTATTTATTTTATTGACTGTAGCTAGTAGAATTGGTTGTATAAGTCAAACTGAGTCTCTCACCTGTGGTAGGAAACTACTACAACGTACATAATAGTGATACATACCACAAGAGAAAGTAGTGTCAGAGAGAACATGGACTGCTATTTTAAGAAACTTTGATGCTAGCAAGATAAAACATAGCAAAAGAGGTTGAAACTCTGGATCTAACTAGCTTGAGTGGACCTATTTGTGGTTGTGCAAAGAATATTCCCTAAAAACATTTAGAGTGGGAATTGAAAAAAAAGTCTAGAGATTCTGTACCAAGAGTAAGAAAAGCAGTCAACAAAATAAGGTTGATTACTGTAGCTGTTGGCACACAATGAATTCACACCCAAGATAATTCCTAAAGATTCTAATACCTTGCTCTTCTTTGTCCTCATCAAATTGAAATATATACAAAGAAATCACATCTATAGAATATGGGAGGTATTAATTCTACTCTAAGCTACAAGGGTGTTAGAGGAGTTGCAATTGGAATTTATTGCACAGGTTTCTGAAATAAAAATAATGTTATTCTTATTTGACATTTGGATTAAATCTGTCCAAGTCAGCTTGTAAGCTTGTAATTAAAGTGCCAGTAACTGAACCAACTGGGACAAAAACTTTATATATGTTCAGATAAAACGTAAAGGCTCAGTCTCTTCTTCTGAGTCCAGGTTTGACGAACGTAACTTTTTTCAGAGACTATTGACCTATTTATTTAATAGCAATAATACATAGTCTCTGAAAAAGTTAAGTTCATCATACCTAAACTCAGGAGACTGAGTCTTATGTTTGATCTGTCAATTATTAGTTATTTCATTTTTGATATATCATATAATTCTTCTGTTGCTTAGTTTCTTTTCCTAAGAGAATCAAACTGCATAATTTCTAAAAGTTTTGAAAAGTTCAAGATTCCTTTTGGGTAGAATACTAAAAGATACTCTCATATGTTTGTAATCACATATCCTCTCTTCACATGGCCAGACACCAAAGGATGTTAAAAGAGTTTCTGGATCTCTTGTGTGAAAGTTCAACAGATTTATACCCTAAAATTGTATAAACAGAAGTGGCTAGACAGTTTTGTACTAACATTGACAATTTTCCATGCACCCAAAAATTATTAATTAATTTACTACTATGTACCAGATGTTGTGTCAGCATTAGAAAGACAGCAGGTACCCAGATACAGTCCCAGATTTCATTACAGTTCCACAATATTTGTGAAACCTGGCACACAAATAGGTTTGCAGCTAAGAGCCATATCTGCTAAGACAGAGATTCACACAAGCAAGGGGTAAACTAGATGCACAAACACAGATTATTTGAATGTCTAAGCATAGTTTTTCATGAGTAATGGCCTAGAAACTTAGATATGAGAGATACATCATCATTATCCAGATGAAGACAGAATACTACAAGATAAAGGGAAAGATGTAAAGACCTGGATGAGAGACAAATGGGAATTATAATTAAATTTTGGCTGGGACATTTAATTTAACAATAAAAAGCACTGACGAGGAAGCATTTATTGGCAGGATCAAGACTATTATAAAAGTTTACTGAGGAATGCTTTAAAGTGGAATGGTCTATTTAAAGAATAACAATTTAAAACAGGTGCAGTGGCTCACGCCTGTAATCCCAGCATTTAGGGAGGTAGAGGCAAAAGGATTATCTGAGCTCAGGGGTTTGAGATCAGTCTGAGCAATGTGACCAGACCTCAGCTCTACAATAAATCAAAAAATCAGCCAGGCATAGTGGCACATTGCCTGTGATTCCAGTTTCTTGGAAGGCTGAGACAGAAGGATCACCTGAGTCCTGCAGGTGGAGGCTGCGGTGACCATGAGCATGCCACTGCACTCCAGCCTGGGTGACAGAGTGAAACCCCAACTCAAAAATTAAAAAAAGAATAACAATTTATATCCACGTAAAGATAACAACGATAGTAGTTGTTCTAGATTTTTTTTTTTTTTTTTTCTTGAGTTGGAGCCTCACTCGGTCGCCCAGACTGGAGTGCAGTGGCCACTCCCGGCCACTCCCGGCAGCCTCGACCTGCTGGGCTCCGGTGATCCTTCCACCTCAGCCTTGCAAGTAGCCGGAATTACAGGCATGCGCTACCACGCCCGGCTGATTTTTTGATTTATTGTAAAGAGGAGGTCTTGCTGCCCAGGCGGGTCTCGAACCCGCGGGCTCAGGCAATCCACTCGCCTCAGCCTCCCAAAGGCGCAGGATTACAGGCTGAGCCACCGAGCCCGGAGTTCTAGATTTATAATGTTCTTTCCAAGCCAAATAAAATTAAAAAGCAATTTGCAAGCTTTGTCATCATAACATATTGCTTTCATTTTCCTTCTTCCTCTCAATCCAATCTTTTGTCCCAGAGATATGGAATTTTTCATGGACACCTCTGATATTTTTTAACGTTGTTTATGCAAAAATATATGTGATAGAATGGGTTCCACTCTGTTAATGCTAAATTGCCTGGACTGCATCCGGTGTGTTATAAGACAAACTTTACACAAATGAAATTTTCCAGAGTTTATTTAAGCAAAGAGTAATTCATGAATTAGGCAATACTCAGAATTAAAAGAGGTTCCACGAGCTCTACCCAGTAGTGTAATAGCACATTTTTAGGTTGACCAGAGAAGCAAAGTAGGTAAATAATCTAATTGCCTGTAGCTCAATGTCTGCTTTATTTGAGCATGGTATGATAAATTGGCTGCCTGTGATTGGCTAAAACCTAGTTGTTTGTTATACTCCTAAAATAGGTTACAGTTTGTTACTTAGAAACTCAAAGTAAGGAGACAGTCTCAACTAATGGACTCCTACTTATTTAATTTAAGAGGTACACCAGGCTTAGTTCTCTGTTGATACACAAGAAATCTAATCTCACCAGGCATCTCTGAAACAATAAGAAAGATAGAAAGGTCTTACATGTTTGTTTAATCAGGAGAATTTGCTGACATTTCTTCATTATCACACGGGGAATATTTTGAGTTTCTTTAATATATCAATATTACCTGCAGATAGTTTTTTACATTGACTTATTGGGGGAGAAAAGATGCTTTCTTTGACTTCTACCATATTGGTTTGATACTACATTATTTTAAGGTTCATTTTAGGTAAAACTTTACAAGGCATGGGTACAATTTAGTTTATCAATATTTTTCTGACATTGCCCTGTCCCATTTTGCAACTAAAATATTTAAAAGTTTAATTAAATATATTTTTAAAAACATGAATAATTCAAACATAAAAGTAGAAAGAATGATTGTTTTATTAATCATTTATTCTATTATAATCAGATACCATCTTAATCCAATCACAATTTTTAGGGTGGAAATATAAATTGAACTGAATTTGGGGGTAGACTGGAGATAAGAGAGACACTTAAAATAGCTGATGTGATTAATAATATCTCATTCCTGATTTGGTAACACAACTGCCATTTATAATTGACCTCTGAATAATATGGGTTTGAACTACCTCTGTCTCCCTGAGACATCACTACCAACCCTACCTTTACCTCCTCCTTTATGCGAAGGCAGCAAGGATGAAAACTATTATGATGATCCACTTCTACTTAATTAATAGTAAATATATTTTCTCTTCCTTGTAATCTTCTTAATAATATTTCATTTTTTTCTTGCTTACATCATTGTAAGAATACAGTATATAATACATATAACATTCAAAATATGTATTAATTGACTGTTTATGTTTTATCAGTAAGGCTTCTAATTAACAGTAGGCTATTAGTAGTTAAGTTTTTGGAGAGTCAAAAGCTATACATAAGTTTTTGACAACACAGGAGCCTCCTAACCTCCCTATTGTTCAAGGGTCAGCTGTATTAGAGTATTCTTAACAAATCATAATGGCTTTTGACTATCTCAAAAAATTAATATAAGCTTTGATGTCACAAAAGTCTTACTCTAAAAATATCCAAAACAGTATATTTTGGGAGTAAATATTTAAGAGTTTCAAAACCCTTTGGAATAATTGACCTACTTATTTGGGTCAATATATTCTTTAACGTTACTCTGTGAAGACAGCAGTACTCTAGGAAACTGATTTACCAAGTTTTGGTGTTGAACACTAATATCAATAATTAAAATGTCAAAATGCATTTCATATAAATGTTCTTTAGAAATTTGCTCAAGCATAAAGAGCATAAAAGGAAAGTTTTACTTTGAGATGTCAATTATAGATTCTATTGGAAATATTATATAGCTTATTAAAATATTCAAAATCTCATTTAACTTGAAATTATTATGTAAAATGCCATTAAAATCATGGGCTCTCTTGGTAGTCAATGTTCAACAGAAGAATGGATAAGCTCAAAGTTTAAAGAAGTTTTCAATTTACTGTCAATCTTACAACAAAGACTTTTAATTATTTTTGGCACACCCAATTTATTATTTAATACAGAAAAGAAAATGATCTGTATAATACAATTGGTTCTAATATCATTGCTATATGTAAAGGGAGTGTTAAGTATGGGAGCAGTAATTGCTAGAAGCTTTAAAGCAGATTTTTTTTATCTCAAATAAACTTGAACTTTAGCAAAGTAACTACCTCTATGTTTCTTAATCTACAGCATAAAATAGATGATGCTATTTCACAGATTATTCTGAATATAACAAGAGAAAAGTATGGGTAAGGGATTTATAAACTGTAGAAGCAAACCAATATGATTTCTGTGGCATATCATACAATTAACATAATGATTATAAAATAATTTTGAAAAATAAATTAGATAACTTGAGGTAAATAACAAATAATCTGACATATGTTAGCACTGAATAAAAATAGATATTTTCCATAGTTAAAAATAATAACATGCTTCTTCAATATTATTTTCATAAAGACAGAAATCATGTTAAAATGTACTATATGCCATTTAATGGAGTATGAATTTGTTGTTTTCAATGTATTATTTGAGTTTATTATATATTTTGTATCAAACCTAAAACAAAATTTTTTTTAAAGTTTGTAATATAATTTTCAGTCTTTCTTCCAATTCACTGATCTCTGTCACAGAAATATAAACTGCTTCTTTTTTAAAACAATCAATGATCAATTCCGGTTAATATTTAGCAATTACATAGTGGTTCATGTGTCTAAAATGGTTTGAAACATTGGAATCTGTATCTTGCTTTATTTTAGGTTTGAGAACATATCTTTTAAAGAAATGATTACAGCTTTGGCACATAGAGAATAAGGTTCAGGTGTGGTAGAGACAAAGATAATTTGCATTTTGAGTAAATAATATACAAGTTTGCCAAGGAAATATAATAGAAGCTCTGAAATATCTTGAACAAGTCATATTTAAACTTAATTAGACAATTCTAAAAAGACAGAGAAAATGTAATTTCGCTAGTGTAGCTCAGTCACTTAAAGCTCAAGGACTTATTAAATATTGTGTAATATAAAGTGAGAAGAAATCTTGAAAAAAATTATGTTGTTTTCTCAGAATTTTGAAACTATTTTCAACATGACTCTCTTAACACACTCACTGATTTCAAGGTCAAGTTAGATTGTCATCAGCTTTTTTTTTTTTCCTTCTCTTCCATGGTAGAAAAGCTTTCTTAAAGCTTGATGATGATCAGACTGAAACTGACAATTATAATTTCAATGCACAATGCCAGTAATATATGTACTAAATGAAGAATTTGATAAAGCTGAACAGTTTTGATATTGGTAAAAAAATTTAAAATTTTAAAAAGCTACAAGGCAAAAATAATTTAAAAAGCATAAGATGGTAGAAACTAAGTTTGTCTGAGATTTTTTTACTCAGGGTCAATGTGACTTTGTAGTGCAGCAATAAACAAAGATTATGAAGTAAAATGATGTTAAAACCACAAGGAAAATATAAGCCTTCCCACATTCACCCTCTCTGTGCCTTATTTCGTATCCATTAGATTCAGCACAAATAAAAATTATAGGTAGATGTTTTACAGGATATTTCTTATTGTGAGAAATAAGACAGGAAAGGAATAAATATGAATAACTACGCTGAAGAGAGATCAATGTGTAAGACTTTAAATAAATCATATTAAATTCAATGTCTTCTGAGAAATTTTCAGTGTTATAAGTTATCAGACAAAAGGACCCATATAACTGTAGCATTTTGTAAAGATGCATTTTTAATATTTGAGGAAAATAATGATGAATAATGCAAGCAATGCAATAAAACAAAATGGAAGATTTTTAGTAGTATTTTTTAAATACGTTTGACATTTTTAAAAAGACATTAAACAGATCTACTGCCCATTATATTACACTACTCTATTAATGAAAAAGAGCATAGTATATACTGCAAAATCTACAGCCAAACATTAAAGTTGCTCTAAAAATGATTTTTGGGGAGTAGCAAATTATACAAGATTATGAATCGAGGTTACAAATTTTCTGTGCTTCTGATTTGTATACATTGGTCAGTGAAAACGGCCATTATCAAATCCACTACAGTTTAAATCATTCAAAGTTAATTTTGCCTTACAAAAATCATCAGAGTTATGCCAAGTCTGTGGGTAAATGAAGAAAGAGGTCCTATTCTTGAATAACTCAAAATACTGTGAAGGAGAAAAACACAAAATTAAAATACTCTGTGAATTAGAATGCATATAAAAGATAATAGCATGATTTCAATCCACACCGTTTACGTCTATCGAGACTCTTAAGTGTTCTGGCCCCCAAAGATAGGCCCCTTGCTTATTCTTCTAGCTGTATTATATTATATGCACTCACAAAATTTTAGCCACTCTGTTATTTTTCTCAATTAGCAGAAGGGCTAGAATGTTTCCCCCTACTCAGAGCTATGTACTTGCTGTTCTTTTTATACTGAAATGATTTATTTATGCTTATTTTTTGGGGTAGCTTCTTATTTCCCTCCAGGATACACTGTTGATATCAACTCCTTAGAAATGCTTTCTCCACTGGGCATGGTTGCTCAGGTCTGTAATTCCAGAATCTGGGGAGGCAGAGGTGGGAGGATTACTTGAGGTCAGAAGTTCGAGAACCACCCGGGCAACATAGTGAACTGCGCCTCTACAAAAAATTTTAAAAATTAACCGTGCGTAGTGGTGCACACCTGTAGTCCTAGTTACTCTGGAGGCTGATGAGTGAGGCGCCCGGGAAGTCGAGGCTACACTGCATTATCATGCCACTACACTCGAGCCTGGGTGACAGAGTGAGAAGCCAACTCAAAAGGAAAAAAAAAAAAGAAATGCTTTCTCCACCCTGCTAACTGAAGCAGCCTTCCTGTTACTTTTTAAGGTTGTATCTCTTTTGTTTATTTGATAATTATTTATTTGGTTTTTTTTGCTAGGTTGTTGACAGTCTACCCTGTTAGAATAAATGTTCCCTAAAGGTAAAGAACACAGTTGTATCTTTCCCATGCAATCCTAACATAGTACCTAGGTGCTGTCGCAGTTTCCTCATCTGTTAAGGGGGACAGATTATAATGTGACTTCCTGTCGCGATTTTGTGAATTATATAAGAAAATGACACTAATTATGTTTAAAAGTGCTACTTTATATATTGGCAGTCAAGAAACTGTAAGTTATATATTTTTTCACACCTAAATTGTTGTGCTGATCATCTTCTATGTGCTACGTGTGTGACTACAGAGGAAATACATTAGCATATAGAGATGCAGAAGTTTTATATTTTATATATAATTGTTACCAATGATATAATTTGTATTATGCACATACATAAATAAAATGACATACTACATTGGTGCTACAGACACCCAAAATCTTATATCCATTCAAATATTAGATGTTTTTTTACAATTTTTTTTTTTTTTGAGTTGGAATCTCACGCTGTCACCCATGCTGGAGTGCAGTGGCACACTGCTCATGGCCACCACAGCTTCAGACAGCTGTGCTCAGGCTGTCCTTCTGCCTCAGCCTTCCTGAATAGCTGGAACCACAGGCATGTGCCACCACAACCAGCTAATTTTTTTATTTGTTGTAGAGACAAGGTCACGCTATGTGGCTCAGGCTGGCTTCAAACCTCTGAGATCAGGTAATCTTCTGGCCTGTACCTCCCAAAGTGCTGGGATTACGGGCTTGAGCCATCGCACCTGGCTCTCTTTAAGATTTAAAAAAGTTTATGTTAAATATCACCACATCAACTTAAATGACTCAAATAACCACATATTTTTGCTTAAAATTTTAAATTACATTTAAGATCCAATTTTATTTTTATAGATGATTATCTTATCAATTTGAAATATACACTTCTATACACATGCAATAAGCATTAAGTAAAGCTATGCTATTATTAAGTGAACATAAGGAAAAATGTCTTTAAAATATATTAAATGAATTCATAGAAAGTTCAAGTATATGTATACCTAAAATATATATTGTCAAAATCAAATAAAATATAGAGAAGAATATCTGAGTTTAAAATATTTTATTTAGGTAGCAAGAATTGCAATTCAGGGCACATACAAAGACTAGGGAGTCTTTGATATGTCCAAACATAGAAAAGGTTGAGAGATATATTAATAGATAAATGTTAATTACTGCTATGGAATAAAGTTTATTGGCACTAGAGATACTTTTGAGAGCTATCAAGCTTTGAATGGTGAATGATAGTGATAGCTAAAACTGGTGTTAAGAGTCACAGTAGTAATTTTATCAGCTAATATGTAATACTGATCTTAGGGTTATAGCAGGCTGTTTCAGCAGCTGGTCTTGTGGAACATTTACCTGTTGGGGCAGATACTGTGTGCCCAAAGTGCTTTTACCCTCTGGCCTCTCAATTCTGATTTAGTTGGGTATGATAAGAATGATCCAATTTGTACAACCAACTTTTAATGTATATATTATTTGGTGTTTTGTTCCCAGTTTCATAGAAGAATGAGTCAGGTGAGCTCCTCACAGTCATGGTCAAATTTTATTTCAACCTTACAACCTTAATCATATGCTGCAGTTAATTTTTACAACAAATATGAACATAGATGAATCAATAGATTTCAAATTTATAAAATGTGCTATAATTATATGAGTAAAATTTTCACAAAAATAAGAAAGAGAAAATGGAATTGGTAGTATTTTTCTTTTGTTTTTTATTATTCCATCATCATCAGTAAGAAGATATTTTATGGGAATAAACTCTAGTTATTATTTTTAATTTAATATGCAAAACCGATATGTCGATTTTATGTTTATTAACACATAATAAAATTTATGTACTGACATTACATTTTCAAATGAGGTGGAGGACTCACTGCTAATCATTTTCCAATGATGTTATATTAAATTATGGCACTCACCAAGGAAAATGACAACATCCCCAATTTAGTCAACAGATCTGTCCATTGCCTTCCTCATACCAAAAAGAAAAAAAAAATCAAACTATTTCTACATTCACTTAATTTTTTAAATTGAGACTCATTCAACAGGAGAGATTTTATCCCCTGTAGTTCAACATGAATCTCTCAATTTCTCTCCTTTATTTCAGCTGCTTCTATTTTCTTCAGGACAGGGATTGTTTTCCTATTTTTCACATTATTTTAGTCTGTCTGCTAATTTGTTCTCCATAGCCTAATAGCATTTTTGTTTTTCCCATCTTAATAGCCTTTGTGTTAGACTCTGAGCCTTACAATCTACGTTATAAGTCTTTTTAGCACTTCTACAAAACTGTGCAAAGATAAGCATAGCCTACGTATGCCACCTTAAGCGTACCACCAAACAGCAAGTCTACCATCAATCCACTCTTCCATCCAAACTTGCTTCTGACTACATTTAAAAATATCTTGCCAAGATTGTAATGACTAATTGTAAAATACGATTCTCTCTTGAATCTTCATTTGATATAGTTGAATACTATATTCTCCATGGTTATTTAAGAGACAATATGGTACAGTGATTTAAAGCACCGATTAGAGCTCTCTTAAATTGGAAAAGTGATTTAAAAATCTGCTGCCATTGCCCTTCACACCAACTGCATGCTAATTTTACATACATTTATACAACAAAATTGTATGCATATATTAACTTTAAACTTAACCTCAACAATATTTTACTAATACAGTTGTCTTTCAATTTAATCATCAGACTGTTACTATCTCTATGAGTAAATTTATTATTGAATTATTTATTTGTCCAGAAATTCAGAACACATTCACTGTATTTCTTCTTTTCTATTTACTTTCCCTTTTACTTCACTTACATTAATTGATGCTTTGTTGATTATAATTCTTAAATATTTCTCATGGGCTTAATATCATTATTTCACCAGAAATATTCTCATTTCTGAAATATTTTATCATCTTTCATCATTTACCTATATTAATGGTTTCCAAATGGAGACTTAATGCAAAGAAAATCAGATCAGGTCACTAAAATTGCAGTAAAAAAAAAAAAACACTCGGTAGCCAGGTGAACAAGATTTTTCATAAATTACTTGTTTAACTCATTGCAACTTGGGCACCACTCATAATAATCATTCTAAAGCACCTCATCATATGGTTTTTATTTCTTAGTGCTTTTATTTGCTTTGACAGGAATGTTCTTCTCATCTTTCAGAACTTATGCTTTTAAGAAATTTTATGGCTTTTCCATAGAATAATGGAAATGAAAACGTATTACCTTAATGTCCCATATACCCTTTGCATAAATAAAACACAGTCCTTCAAACATTGTGTTGCAATATTTGCTTGTGCATATTTTATAAATTTAGTAAAAAAGACTATGCTTCATTAGTCTTGTCAGTCTGGTAGCTAACTGTGGCTGGTTCACCCTCCTCATTAGATTCACATTTTTAATGCCATAATAACTAACATTTATTGAGTACTTTTGTCTGCATAGTAATGTATCTAGGTTTTTTTCATTAATAATGACATTAGTATGCCTAATTAAATTATTCAAATTAATTTAACTCCTGTGTTGGCCGTGTGCAGTTTTTATTCTTTGTGACATACAAAGTCCACAAAAATAAGACCCAAGATATTTTTCCTGCCTTTAAAGGAGAAGTAGTATTACACACACACTGACAAAATAAATAATGCTTTATAGATATAAATAAACTATAAGACTGATTTCACCGCAGAGTATTTTGTGAGTGTTAATGAGTAAAATATATTTGATCTGACTTTTGAAGTGCACATAGAAATTTAATGAAATAATAGGAGGACTCTTTTTGCTTTGAAACTTGAAAGGGCAAATAAATAAAAGACTTGGGAGTTGCAAATGCAAATCCAAATAGACAAGAAGTTCAATATGAAGTGGGCCTAGTGTATTTCTGGAAGATTGTAAGTTAGAAAGGTTTTTACTGAAATCTGCTGAAAGACATCGAGAGCACCAGAAATTACACATACATATTGGTAAATATAAAAGACTATAAGACTCTATGGAATACATACGTAAACATATATTATATATCAAACATACAAACTGTATAGATACACCTTATATGAAAATATATGAAAATAGTGCTATACTATTAACTGATATATAGTGTGTCATATTATATATTTTCTATAGAGAGATAGAGAAAAAGAAAACGTGCAATAGCAGAGACAAGATTACAATAAAATATTTGTCTGTAAAGAAGGCAGTGCTTCTCTGCACTGCCCATATGTGATATAGTTTATGTCTAATATATATTAGACAAATATATGTATCATATATAAAAAGTGAGCTATATATGTATCCAATATATATTAGACATGAACTATATCACTAGGGACATTTTTAAAAAGTTAAAAACAAATGATATTCAAAGGCAAAGATTGTCAGACAGGAATAAAATAAAAAATTTCAATGATATATTGTCTACTCTCTACCCATGACATACCTTAGATTAAAATATCCAAATAGTTTGAAAGTAAAAGGAAGGAAAACTATATACTATGCAAGCAGTAGCAAAAAGAAAACTGGAAAGCCTAAACTGATGCTGGACAAAATATACCTTACTGACGTTAATGTTTTTAAAGCAATAGAGAGACATTAAGGATTAAAATATCAATATATCAGATACACAGATAACATGGTCTATATGTCTTTCATTTACTTCTGTTAATAAGCCTCTAGACCTTTATTATTTTAATATTTATATATGGCAGAGATTAAAAATTGAGTCATCTCACTTAATAGTACACTATTTAAAAAAATGTACTCCCTAAAATACATTTTATTATTGATCATGTTTTTAATAGGTGTATTGAAATATAATTGTATACTTTGTTGAGATATAACACTATAACTTTTGCTCAGTTAAAGTGTACAGTTCAATACTTTCTTGAACTACTCATTGTGGTGAAATCATCACCAAAATGTAATTTTAAGACATTTTCATGACTTCTACTGTATTTATCAGCAATAACTCTCTACATTTCTACTAATCACATGAAGGCAACCATTAATTTAGTTTGTTTCTCCATTATTTAGTAATTTTAGTCATTTTATAGAAATGGAATTATATAGTATGTCTTTTTTTGTGACAAGCTTCTTGCATTTAGCATATTTCAAAGCTCTTTCACATTGTAGTATGAATCTGCACTTCATTCCTTTTTTTATTATTTTGAACATATTAGGTATACAAATGTGCATTATGCAGTTACCCTTGTTAATAAGATGTGCCCTCCCACCCCCCACCCTGGCAGTAACACTCTACTGTATGGCTCTACTACATTTTGTTTATTCATTTATCCATTTGTAGACATTTTTATTGTTTTCATCTTTATTTCAATATGATTAATGCTGCTATAAACACTTGTGTGCAATATATCTTTTGGGTTTTTGTGGCTTTCATTACTTTAGTGAATATAACTAGAAGTAGAGTAAGTAAATTATATTGTAAATCTATATTTAAGTTTCTTAATCTAACAAACTCTTTTCTAAAATAATTGCACCAGTTTATGTTCCACTATCAATGTATAAGTGTTCCAATTTGTGTATATGATTACCAACACTTGTTAAATTGTGTATTTTGATTTTAACCATCTTATTATATATCAAGTAGCATTGCATTTTAGTTTTAATTTTTATTTCACTAATGAACAATGATAATGTACATCTTCTCAAGTGCTTGCCAGCCATTTACATAGCTTCTATGGAGCAATATCAAATCAAATCATTTGACCATTTTTAATTGGTCTGTCTTTTTACGATTGTGGTATTAGAGTTCTTCAGTGTGTTTAGATCGAAGCCTGTTATGAGATATAGGATTTGAAAATACTTTTCCCCCCTATGGATTGTCTTTTCACTTTTTTGATGATATTATTTACAGCACCAAAATAGAATTGGTGTAATTTAATTGATTTATTTTTTACTTTTATTCTTATCATTTCAATGCATAGCAGTGGAACTTATATCTTTAGTAAACTAGTTCCTTGGTATTATATAGGATGGAATTCTGTCAAATAGCTTCTGAGATTTTTTGTACAAGTCTACTGATATTTCTGTTAACTCAGCAATAACATGGAGTTATTTTCCACTAAATTTCATCTAAAGTCTATCTCTGCTTAAAACAAACAAACAAAACAAACAAACAACAACAACAAAAAAACCTGCCTGCTATGATGCTATTTGACAGGATTCCAACCTATATAATACCAAGGAACTAGTTTACTAAAGAGACAAGTCCCACTGCTACACATTGAAATGATAAGAATAAAAGTATAAAATAAATCAATTAAATTGCATCAAATCTATTTTTGTGCTGTAAATAATATCATCAAGAAAGTGAAAAGAGAATAAATAACTGGGACACTCATAAGTTAACATAAATCATTTTTAAAAGGATGCTTGGAAGCAAAAAAGTTTAAATGGTGATGAATTGCTTTTATTAGCTCAAAATAATATTTCAATTATAATATTCAAATTTCCTTTTAGAAAAGAAAATACTTTTCACCTTGTGCATTCTCTGGAAGAAGCTAAGATATACTTGTTTTGTACATATGGAAAAAATTATGATAAAAATTAGGTTAATTCAATCGTGTGCTCTAGAAATAAATGCTGAAAGTGATTGTTGTTGCATTCATTATAATTAGTTTTTCCTAAAATTTTGGTCCCTAGATCCTGATGGTATTTCAACTTTACCACATATTTAATGAGTTGTCTAGCATTTTCAACAAAATGTATTTTCCTTACAAACCACAATATTTTTAAAATTACTTTCAAAGACCTTTCTGTAGAAAATAATTTGAAATGAAGTATTCTCACAGAAATTAATAGGATAGCTTGTTTTATTTTAAACTATTTCAGACTTTATATCAGATTAAGAATCTGAAGAAGAAAGTAAATCAATCCATCCTCCAGTTCCAGAAGTGCTGACATTTTTAAGAAGTAATCTTAGACTGACTTTTTAAGTTAACAATTGCTTCTATCCTCGTTTTCTCAAAGGCATTTTGTACTTGAAAATATTTGTTGTATTAACATAATTAAATCTGCTGGAAACCCGAAGGAAGATATAAAGAAGAAAAGGTTGCAATAAATCTGTCTTTCTCTTTCATTTTTACCATGCAAATGGCATCTAAACAGTCATCTCACATTCAGAAGAAAATCATAATCTATAACCTATGAACCCTCTTTGTAATGGCATATTGCTCACAGCTATAACTACTAATTGAGAAAATGGAGCATAAAATTACTAAAGATGCATAGAGAACTAATATTTAAAATCACAAGAAAAGTTAATTAATTGAGAGAGCAATCAACAGAAATAGAGAGTGTTATTTAGAAAACGATTATATGAACTATGATAGAGGTGAAGATGGGAGAAGATAAAACATTGAATGTCATTAATTTCATTACTTTTTATAAGTTAGGAAAATTAAATGCCATGACTTTAATAATATTCAAATGAAAGAGTGACAGCTTGAATACATTCGAAAGCATTATATTTCAGAAAGATTGTTCTGGGCCGGTTGTAGTCTAACGGTGTTTCTGGGATTTTTTGGTGTAAAAAATGTGTATAAGGTGACTTCTCAAATCTTCCCACTTTTTCCCATCATCAACATTGTTTCCTTAACAAGAATCCCATTTTGCTTTGCATCCAGTTTAAATCTTGGACAGCTTCCTTATTTTAAATGTATGTTTTATTTAGAATCTCTATTCTGTCAATTCTTATGGTAATTATAAGGCACAGTAATTTTTTAATTAAAATTATAATTTTATACTTCAGATTTTGTATCTTAATTAAAGTGTCTTATTTATTTATCTTGCCTGAGAAATGAATAATAAAGTATTTGTAACTATTCTCAGAAGTATGTGCATTATAAATATATCACATATATGTGTCTCAAATGTGTGTATACTGAAGGTGCCAAAAAATGCATCACATTTTAAGAGATGTTATCTATGTATCACTTTTCAAAGTTGAATTGAATTACAGTCGCAATATTCACACAAAAGATGGCGTTAACAAATGAATGCTAGCATCACCATGCAACAGGCAGGGCAGGGAAAGAAAATGGCAGAAGCATGGTTGTCATTGGAGGAGCTCAAGACCATTTTGAAATGCTATTTGAAATCTGAGAATGTTGTGGAAGGTACAACGTCAATGGAGGCAAGAGTATGCAACAGAACCTCCAACACGCCTCACAATTGCACTCATTCGTGGTAAGTTTGAGATGCATGGTACTGTGTGTGATGTGCACAAGGGAAGATCCTGGAGGCCTCACACAGCAACAAGTCCTGCATTAGTTCACCATAATCAGAAGCGTCTGGGCACTGATGTGTCAAACAATGACTTGTATTCATCTTTTGTGATCGGTATATATTGAGTATTACAATTTTCATACAGTTTGTTTTCCTGTCTTAAAATATGTATACAATTTTTTGGCACCCTCTAAATATGAATGTTTGACTTCTGCAATGACAAGAGGTGGTCAACGTGGTTATCATCAGCATCCAGACTCTTCTGATTATGGCGAACTAAAAGTAACACATAGATAACATCTCTTAAAATGTGTAATTTTTTTTTGTACCCTTGGTATTTAATATTCAGCTAATGTATTTAATAACTTTAGTGAAGTAGAACATTTTGTTTGTTTGTTTGTTTGTTTGTTTTTGAGTTGGAGTCTCACTCTGTCACCCAGACTGGAGTGCAGTGGCCGCTCCCGGCCACCGCAGCCTCGACCTACTGGGCTCTGGCGATCCTTCCGCTCAGCTTCCGAGTAGCCGGAATTACAGGCATGTGCTACCACGCCCGGCTGATTTTTTGATTTATTGTAGAGATGAGGTCTCGCTGCCCAGGCGGGTCTCGAACCCGCGGGCTCAGGCAATCCACTCACCTCAGCCTCCCAAAGGCGTGGGATTACAGGCTGAGCCACCGAGCCCGGCTGAAGTAGAACATTTGTAAGAAAATAGAAACAGGAAATTTTGATTGAATAAGAAATTATAATATGGACATTAAATATTGTTAAGAGAAGGAAAGTTTTAGCATAACAAAAAAAAAACCCAATATGCTAATGGATGAGTGCAGTTTCACAATCAAAGTTTGATTTTTTTTCCCCTAACAACAAGGAAGAACCATATAGATATTATCTATTTGTTCTAGAGCAAAGAAAGACTTACAATTTATAATTACTTTTAAAGTGCAAAAATTAACTGCCATACTAAAGACTGGTAAATGAGAGAAATTACAGACATTTAGAATAAATATATTCCAACTTAAAAATATATGTGAGATTCAGGGAGCACAAGTGCATGCTTTTGACATAGACACACTGCATATTGGTGGGCACTGGGCTTCAGGTGACCCATTCATTGGATGGTAAATATTATACCCGTTGAAATAGGTTCCGAACGCTTAATTCACAAACTTCAACACCAGAAGTTCAAGTTATAAACAGGAGAGGTTTTTATTAGCCAAGAGCCGGGCCAGCGGCCATTTGCCTGCTGGACATAATAGTCCCACAGCAAGAGGCCCTGATTAGCTGTAGGGGCTTGCTTAAGAAAGGCTAAACCACACTGGGCCTTTTCAAGTGGGCTAAACCGCAACATCCCGGAGGCCTAGGTACCTTTCAAGCAATGCAAGCGTGGTTCACAGAAGTGAGAAAAAAGCTGTTAGATAGTTTAACCTAGCCAGCAAGTGCTGTTGCCAGTTTCCAGGAAGGGAACCTTTTAACTGTGCAAAGGCTGAGTACATGTTTAGCCTAATTTTTGACATTGTAGATGTTTTTGAAAGCCCCCTTCCATACCATTAGGCAACTTCTGAAAACTAACCTTCTATGCACCTCCTCCCTTTTAGTGTCATCGTTATCTATTATTTCCATCATTATGAACATTTAGTTTCCATATATATATATATATATATATATATATATATATATATATATATATATGTGAGGACATGCAGTGTTTGGTTTTGTGTTTCTGAGTTAGTTCAGTTAGGACAATGTTCTCTGGCTCCATTTGTGATGCTGTAAAGGACATGGTTTTGTTCTTTTTTATGGCTGTATAGTATTCCATGATGTGTATTTACCATGTTTTCCTTATCCAGTCAATCATTGATGGCCATTTAGGTTGTTTCTATGATTTTGTTATTGTGAATAGTGCTGTAATGAACGTGTAGGTACAGGTATCTTTTATCTATGTTTTCTTTTCATTTTGGTAGATACCTAGTAGTGGGATTGCTAAGTCAAATGTAGTATTACTTTTAGTTCATGAGAAATCTTAATTATTTTTTCCATAGAGGTTGAACTAGTTTATGTTCCACCAACAGTGCATGAGCATTCCCTTTTCTCCTTATCAGTGCCAACATCTGTAGTTCTCTTACTTTTTAATAATAGCCATTCTGACTAGTGTAAGGGGATATCTTGTTGTGGTTTCAATTTGTATTTCTTTGATATTTAATGATGCTGAACATTTTTCATATGTTTGTTGACTGCTGTGGGTTTTCTTTGGGAAGTGCCTATTCATGTTCTTTGTCCAATTTTGGTTTTTTTTTTTTTTTTTAATGTTGAGTTGTTGTAGTTTCTTGTACTTATTAGATACTAGTTATGTGTCTGTGGTATAATTTGCAAATATTTTCTTCCATTCCGCAGATTTTCTGTTCACTTTGCCAATAATTCTTTTGCTGAGTAGAAGTTTTCTAGTTTAATTAAGTCCCATTTGTCTCATTTTGTTTTTGTTGCATTTGCTTTAGGGGTCTTCTTCATAAATTATTTACCTAGGTTGATGCACAGAATACTTTTTCCTAGATTTTTATTTATAATTATTATAGTGTTACACTTAGAGTTTTAATCTATCTTGGGTTAATTTTTGTATATGGTGAGAGATGAGGTCTAGTTTTATCCTTCTGCATATGGCTAGCCAATTTTGCCAGCATCATTTATTGAATAGGATGTTCTTTCCCCATTGTTTATTTTTGTTAGCTTTGTTTAAGATTAATTGGTTGTAGGTGTGTGACTTTCTTCCTGGGTTCTCTATTCTGCTCCATTGATCTATTATTTATACCAGTACCATGTTGATTTAACTCCTATAGCCTTATAGCATAACGTGAAATCAGGCAATACGATATCTCCACATTTTTTTTTTTTTTTACTTATAATTGTTTTGTTTATTTGGGCCATTGTTTTTTTTTTGTTGCTGTTGTTCCAAATAAACTTTTGGATTGTTTTTTCTAGTTCTGTGAAAAATGATGTTGGTATTTTGATAAGGACTGGGCTTAATACATAGAATGCTTTGGGAAGTATGATTATTTTAATAATATTGATTATTCTGATTCATGAACCTGGGATTTTCCTCTATTTGTTTATGTCACCTACACTTTTTTTCATCAGTAATTTATAATACTTCTTGTAGAAATCTTTCACCACTGTGTCTACATGCATTTCTAGATATTTCTGTTTTCTTGTGTATATTGTAAATAAAATTAAGCTCTTGATTTGGTTCTTGGCTTGAGTATTATTGACATATAAAAATGTTATTGATTTTTGTACATTAATTTGTCCTGAAACTTTACTGAATTCATTTATGAGTATAGGAGTCTCTAGGAAGAGGCTTTAGGGTTTTCTAAGTTATACATTATGTCATCAGTGATCAGAGAGAGCTTAACCTCCTTACAGCCAATTTGGATTCCTTTTATTTTGTTCTCTTGCCTCATTGTTCTTGTTAGGCCTTCCAGTACAATGGTGAATAGGAGTGGTGAGAATGGACATTTTTGTTTTGTTTCACATCTGAGGTAGACTATTTTTAACTTTTTAAAATTAATTGTGATATTGTATATTGTTTATTGTACATTAAATGTGTTCCTTCAATGCCTGGTTTGTTGAGGATTTTCATCATAAAAGTGTGCTGGATTTTATCAAATTCATCTGCATCTTTTGAGATGATTGTATAGATTTTTTTTTAAATCTGTTATGTGAGGAATTACATTTGTTGATTTAAAAATATTTAATCAACCTTGATTACCTAGAATAAAACCCACTTGATCATGATGGATTGTCCTGTTGTATTCTGTTTGTTTGTATTTTGTTGAGGATTTTTGCATCTATGTTTATCAGGGATATTGCCTATAGTTTTCTTTATTTTGTTGTGTTCTTACCTGATTTTGCTATCAAAGTTATACTGGTTTTATAGAATGAGTTGAGGAGGACTCTCTCCTCCTCAACTTTTTTGGTAGAGTTTCGGTATGATTGATACCAGCTTTTCCTCGTATGTACAGATAAACTTGGCTATGAGTCCATCTGGTCCTGGCCTTTTGTTGCTGTAATCGTTGTTGATGGAACTTTTTAATTACTTGAGATTCAGAATTTTTTTTTCTTCCTGGTTCAGTGTTGAGAGGTGGTATGTTTCTGGGAATTTATCCATATTCTCTGGTTTTCTAGCTTGCTGCCATAGAGCTGTCTGTTATAGTCTTTCTTTGTCGATTTTTTTGTATTTCTGTGGTATCAGTTGTAATGTCACCTCTATCATTTCTGATTGTACTTTTTTGTAATAATAAAATGTATATTTTTTATTTATAACACATATGAAATAACATTTCTATTTATTATACATTTTATATGGATATATATAAATGCCATATGAATATATACTTATAAATATTTAATCTCTATATGGTTATATATTTTTTGTATGGGTCCTAGAATAAATTGGTCTTAATCTCTTTTCAAAGCAACTAACTTTATTTTTAAAAGGACATGGGAATGTTCAAGCCTAAGATAGTTCTTAATAGGGGTAGAGGTTTCAGTAAATGAAAACCAGGAGGAAATATGTGGATTTAATGAAGATAAATCATAGACTCTAGGTCAGCTAGCTTTTTAGGAGAAAACAGCAGGGTATTATTCTCTTGGAGCCAAAACAAACATCAAACGTGGTTTTCAAAAACCTATTTCTTCTGAGGAGTCACAATTTTATAAAGTAATATTGTAGATTGCTTTATGCCCTGGGGTATAGTGTAAAACATACATGAAACAGTCAGCAATTAGTGAAGTTTACCAGCTGGTTTTGGTGAGAAAAAAAAGAACCTGTGCCTCCTGAGAAGGAACAATAGAGGCTTAACACTGTGGAGGGACAAAATTCAATAAAAATAATCTAGACAATCTTGTACAAATAAGCAAGTAAATAACACTAAGTAATCCTGAAAAGGGGAGTGGAAATTCTCAGTTTCAATAGTACATTTAATTTCCAATTTCTAGTCATAAATTGTGGGTATGCAATGAAGCAAAAAATATAAAACATACTTCAAATAAAACAATGTAAGAAATAGAAACTGCAGCCGGACTCTGTGGCTCAACCTGTAATCCCAAGCTTTGGGAGGCTGAAGTGAGTGGATTGCCTGAGCCCGCAGGTTCGAGACCCACCTGGGCAACTTGGTGAGACCTAGTCTCTACAATAAATCAAAAATTAGCCGGGGGTGGTAGTGCGTGCCTGTAGTTCCAGCTACTTGGAAGGCCGAGGCGAAAAGATCGCTGGAGCCCAGCAGGTCGAGGCTGCGGTGGCCAGGAGTGTGCCACTGCACTTCAGTCAGGCTATGGAGTGAGACTCCAACTCAAAAAAAACCAAAAACAAACTAGAAACTGCTTGTGAGAATCCCATATGTCATATTTAACAAACAAAATTTAAAATAACCATTGCATATGATAATATGGTCATAGAATTAAAGGAAAGCATAGTTTAAGACATAAAAGAAAATGTGATGGACAATATTACATTAAAAAAGAACATTCAGCCGGGCTCGGTGGCTCAGGCTCGGTGGCTCAGCCTTTAATCCCGCGCCTTTGGGAGGCTGAGGTGAGTGGATTGCCTGAGCCCGCGGGTTCGAGACC
>NW_007246133.1:105673-106522 GCF_000164805.1 Carlito syrichta | reverse complement strand
AAAAAAAAAAAAAAAAAACAAATTCATTAAAAATAAATTATTAAAAATAATCAAATAAGCTATATATTTATTTTAAAAGTCTGCTGGTAGAACTCAAGAGTGGATCTGAACTAGCAAATAAAGTAGTAGTAAATTTAAGATAGATTGACGCAAGCTGAATCGCAGAGACAAAATAGAACTTTAAAAAAATGGACAAAGTTTTAGAGAAATGTGGAATGACCAAGCAGCCATACATGAAAGAATCCTGTAAGCGATACAGTCAGTGGTACAATTTTAGGATATAGAAATTACAAACAAAATATCAAAGAGTACAGAAATTCTTAGAAATGGAAGATATAGTGTATACTAAATGGAGAGACACTTTATCCTTATATACATAAGAATAAATACGTTGGGAGAGAAGGGAAAATAAATGAATGTGGCTAAAAGTATTATTAACTTTTTACTAATGACCAAAAAATTGGATGTTTAGACATTTTGCTTTATAACTGGCAGAATTTGCAACCCAGTTCTTTTTCAGGCAAGATGGATTTCTGGAACAATGATTTTTGTGTGTGGAAGATATTTTTTAAAGTCTTAAATTAACTTATATAAAAATTAAGAATTATATATTAAAAGAAAGGTTATTTTTCAATGTGCATATTTTGTTTTAATTCAAAGTGCATGTTCCGCAAGCAAGTGTTTTTTTTAAATTAATAATACCTCTTGGTACATGTAGAGAGGAAGATGAATCAATAATTCCTTTTTTTTTTTGATTTGGAGTCTCACTCTGACGCCCAGACTGGAGTGCAGTGGCCGCTCCCAGCCACCGCAGCCTCGACCTGCTGGGCTCCGGCGATCCTTCTGCCT
>NW_007246133.1:102237-105653 GCF_000164805.1 Carlito syrichta | reverse complement strand
CGTTCTCTTCAGCCAAAACATTAAAAAAACAAAAAACAAAACAGTGCTAGCATGGAGGGCAGCAGAACCAGAAGGCCAAAGAGGCACCCCAGTTGGCAGTAACAACAAGTGACCAAAACTCCAAGTGCCGATGAAAGACCTGGTAAAAGCAAACCTGCTAAGGGGATGGTGTCCATTGCTCATGGGTACAGTCTGTGGGGACACTGAAAGCATAGTTTCCTCAAAAGGCCTTAAACCTCCTGGACCTTGTCCATCATGCAGGCCAGAAAGTCATTGGGAAGCAGGTGCACTCACTTCTGAAGAGAGGAGAGAACCCTTGGCTCACAAACGGTGGCCACTTATGGAGGCCTACAAATCTGTTAAACTGCCTGGCAGTAGCTCACCATCACCCCAACAACCTCCCAGGTAAATATTAGGGCACTGGAACCCTAATTAATTTCTTTTTTTTTTTGAGTTGGAGTCTCACTCTGTCGCCCAGACTAGAGTGCAGTGGCCGCTCCTGGCCACTGCAGCCTCAACCTGCTGGGCTCCGGCGATCCTTCCGCCTCAGCCTTCCAAGTAGCCGGAATTACAGGCATGCGATACCACACCCAGCTGATTTTTTGATTTATTGTAGAGATGAGGTCTCGCTGCCCAGGCGGGTCTCGAACCCGCGGGCTCAGGCAATCCACTCACCTCAGCCTCCCAAAGGCACAGGATTACAGGCTGAGCCACAGAGCTTGGCTAATAATTCCTTTAAAAGATATATCTTAAATAGGATGATCACAACTAAGATTATAATAAGAGTTTAGATATACAAAAATGCTTTGACATTTTTCTGATGAGGACATCATATGCTCATATCTTATACTGTTAAGAACGGATTCAAAATTTTAAATTGTAGCATATGTTAAAATATAAATCGATCTTTAAAAACAACTTTCAGGCCAACTTTTGTTCCTTTTTCATATTTTTAAAAGTTTCCATGCAGATTTAATGTTATAACTTACATGACTTCATGATATTTTACTCAGTACATGAATCATTATGTTATTTTATGTCTATAATTTGAAAACATAAGTGTGAGGAATATTTATTCCCTAGAAAAGATCTGAGTTATAATATTTTTCTCTTCTTTATTTTGCTACCATAGCAATACTTTTATGTATGTATGCATGTATGTATTTTGAATCAGAGTCTCAGTCTGTCTCCCAGGTTGGAGTGCAGTGCCTCACTGCTCAGGTCCACCAAGCCTTGACCTGCTGGGCTCAGGCTATCCTTCCTTCTCAACCTTCCAAGTAGCTGAAACTATAGGCTTGCACCACCATACTCACCTAATTTTTCCTGATTTATTGTAAAGATGAGGCTTTACCAAGTTGCTCAGGCTGATCTCGAACCCCAGGGATCTGGGATTATAGGTGTGATCCTCATGCCCGGCTATTTATGTTCTTTTTAAAAAATAGATATGTGGGACACAAATCAGGATTAGTTACACAAGCAGGTTTCATGAAGGTGAAGTCTGAACCACCTACTGGCCCTCACTTCCCCTAGTTTAGGATCAGGCACCCTTTTCGATGCTATGTGTCTCCTCCCACCCTCCCTCCCTGTGCAGTGTCTAGGACTGCTGATTCCTCCTTTGTTCTATTGTGATTAATGTTCATGTCCCACTTATGAATGAGAACTTTGAATTCTTTGTTTCTGTGAAAGATCACTAAGTATTATCATCTTCAACTTCATCCAATTTGTTGCACATTCCATGATTTTGTTGTTCTTTATGGTTAGGATATACTTCATTGTGTATACGTACATTTTTAAAAAAAATCCAGGTTATTTTGAAAAGGGAGTGAAGTTGGTTTCATGTTTTTGCCATTGTGAATAGTGCAGTTATAAACATGCTTGTGCAGGGTTTATTTATTTATTTTCATTTTTTAGAGCAATATATGTTCCTCCAGTTATATTCCCAGGAGAGGTATTGCTGGATCAAATAGAACTTCAGTTTCTTTTAGGAATAGTCACACTGCTTTCCTTAGAGTTTGAACTAGGTTGCATGCCCCTTAACAGTGTAGAAGCAAAAGGAACAAAGCTGGAGGTACCACACTTCCAGATTTTAAACGGTACTACAAGACTACACTAACCAAAACAACCTGGTAGTGGTCCAAGAATGATCGTATAGAACAACAGAACAGGACAGAGATTATGGAAACAAAAACTTGATCTCTCAACTGACTCATATTTGACAAAGCCACCAATAATAACCACTGAGGGAAAAAAACATATTTACCAAATGGTGCTGGGCAAACTGGCTGGCCACATGCAGAAGAATGATACAGGATTTCTGTCTATCACCATATACAAAAATGAACACTTGATGGATCAAAGATAGAAACATAAAACCTCAAATTATAAGACTCCTAGAAGAAAATGTAGAAAACACTCTTATGCATATTGGAGTAAGCAACCGATTTTTGATCAAATCCTCAAAAGCAAATGCCATAAAATATAAGATCAAAAATTTAAGATAGACAAGTGGGACCTTATCAAACTGAGAAGCTTTTACACAGCAAAAGAAACAAACTATCAAGAGAGTGAGAAGACATCCCACAGAACGGGAAAAAAATATTGCTAACTATTTATTTGACAGGTCTAACATTCAGGATCAACAAGGAACTCGAAAGAGATTTAAGGAAAAAAATCCTATCAAAAGTGGACAAAGGACATGAATAGATAACTCTTAAAAGAACAAATATAAGCAACGAACAGATACATGAAAATATGCTCGTCCTCACTAATCATCAAAGAAATGCAGATCAAAATCAAAATGAGATACCACCTAACTACTGTACAGATGGCCCTCATCAATAAATAAAAAAAAAAACAATAGATGTTAGTGAGGGTGTGTAGAAAAACAATACATTAAAAATAATCTCTGTGTAACTCGTGTTTTTCTTCCCTTAACTGCCAATCCCCCCCCACTTCCCCTGACAGTTTCCCACTACTACCAATCCCTTTGTTCAAAATCCACTTATGAGTGAGAACATATTGTACTCTCTTCTTATTTTTGTGACAGATCACTGCGTATGATCAACTCTAAATCCATCCAAGTTGTTGCAAAGTCCATATGTTTATCCTTCTTTATGGCTGCATAATATTCCATTGAGTATATGTACCACATTTTTTATAATCAAAATTTTTTATTAAAATATTATGGGGTACAGTTAAGGGTTAGGTATACAAATATGCTTCGTTCAGGCACCCTTGTTGATAAGAGGTGTCTCCTCATCTCCAGACAGGTATTTACTACCGTTAATCATATCTCCCTCCTCCTCCCACCCATAGTTTCCCACCTCTGTCAGTCATTTTCTTATAGTATTATGTTGGATGTTCAAGGTCCACTATATGAGTGAGAACATGTGATAGTCAGATCTTTGTTTCTGTGA
>NW_007246133.1:100468-101729 GCF_000164805.1 Carlito syrichta | reverse complement strand
TCCCAGTAGGGGGATTGCGGAGTCATATGGGAGGTCAATATTTACAGCTTTTAGGAATTGCCATACTGTTTTCGTCAGAGGTTGCACTAGTTTGCACTCCTACCAAGAGTGTAGAAGTGTTCACTTTTCACCACACTCTCTCCAGCAACAGATATTTTTTGAGTTATTGATAATTGCCATTCTGACTGGAGTTAGGTGGTATCTCAGTGTGGTTTTGATTTGCATCTCCCTGATGATTTGTGAGGTTGAACATTTCTTCATGTGTCTGTTGGTTGCTTGGATGTCTTCCTTTGAGAAGTATCTGTTCATATCTTTTGCCCATTTTATAATGGGGTTGTTTGTTTTTTTCCTTTTCAGCATGTTTGATCTCCTTGTAGATCCAAGATGTTAAGCCTTTGTCAGACCTGGAATGGCAAATACTTTTTCTCAGTCTATAGGCTGCCTCCCTGCTCTCTTTATGTTTTCTTTGGCTTTGCAGAAGCTTGTCAGTTTATTGAGGTCCCACTTGTCTATCTTATCTCTTATGGCCTGTGGGTTTTGGGTTTTGTTCAGGAATTGGATGCCAGTTCCAATTTCCATTAGGTTATGTCCTTCATTTTCTAAGGTTCTTATGGTTTGAGGTTTTACATTTAGGTCTCTGAACATTTAGAGTTGATTTTTGTGTATGGTGACAGATAGGGGTCTTGTCTGAGTCTTCTGCATGTGGTCAGCCGGTTTTCCCAGCACCATTTACTGAATAGGTTCTCCTCTCCCCAGTGGTAGGTGGTGGAGTCTTTGACGAAGATGAGTTGGTTGAGAAATTGAGATTTTGCTTCTGGAATCGCAATTCTATTCCACCAGGCTGTTTTGATTACTATAGCTTTATAGAAAGTTTGAATTCTGGTAATGTGATACCACCTGCTTTGTTTTTGTTTTTGTTTTTGTTTGCTGAGGATTGTTCTGGCTATGCTTGGTCATTTGTGTTTCCATATGAATTCCTGTGTTGTTTTTCTAGGTCTGAGAAGAATGTTTCTGGTAATTTGATGGATATCGCATTAAGTCTGTAGATTGCCTTAAGTAGGATGGACATCTTCACAGTGTTGATTCTTCCAGTCCATGAGCATGGGATATTTTTTGACTTGATTGTGTCGTTTTTTATTTCTGTGAGCGGTGTTTTGTAGTTTTCATTGTAAAGATCTTTTACATCTCTGGTTAGGAAGATGCCAAGGTATTTCATTTTTTTTTGTGGCTATTGTGAATGGAATTGTGGTTTTTATTTGGG
>NW_007246133.1:56519-100448 GCF_000164805.1 Carlito syrichta | reverse complement strand
CCATGTCATCTGCAAAGAGAGATAACTTGACTTCCTCTTTTCCTATTTGGATACCCCTGATTGCCTTCTCTTCTCTGACTGCTCTAGTCAGGACTTCCAGTACTATATTGAACAGGAGGGGTGAGAGTGGACATCCTTGTCTTGTTCCAGTTTTCAGGAGAAATCGTTCCAATTTTTGTCCATTTAGGAGTATGCTGGCTGTGGGTCATGAGGACCAAGTATGGGGTCGATCTTAGACTACATTCCATGCAGTGATGAGTAGAATGTGTATTCTGTAGTCTTTGGATGGACGGTTCTGTAGGTGTCAATTAAGTTCATTTGATCAAGAGTCACATTGAGGTTCCAGATCTCCTTGCTGATTTTTTGGCCTGATGATCTGTCTAGGGTTGTGAGTGAAGTATTAAAGTCCCCAGCTATGATGGTATTGGAGTCAATATCTTTTTTTAGTTTACCTAGGAGCTGCTTTATGAAAGTTGGTGCTCCTATGTTGGGTACATATATGTTTAGGGTGGATATTTCTTGTTGATGGTTTGAACCTTTTATCATTATGTAGTGGCCTTCTGTATCTTTTTAAATTTTTGATAACTTAAAAGGTATATTGTCTGAGATTAAGATCATGACTCCTCATTTCTTTTTTTTTTTTTTTGAGTTGGAGTCTCACTCTGTCGCCTAGACTGGAGTGCAGTGGCCGCTCCTGGCCACTGCAGCCTAGACCTGCTGGACTCCGGCGATCCTTCCGCCTCAGCCTTCCAAGTAGCCGGAATTACAGACATGCGCTACCACGCCCGGCTGATTTTTTGATTTATTGTAGAGATGAGGTCTCGCTGCCCAGGCGGGTCTCGAACCCGCGGGCTCAGGCAATCCACTCACCTCAGCCTCCCAAAGGCACGGGATTACGGGCTGAGCCACCGAGCCCGGCTCCCTCATTTCTTTTGTGTTCCATTCACCTGAAAATTTGTTTCCTATCCTCTTACTTTGACTCTGTTAGTGTCCTTTCTATTGGGGTGAGTCTCTTAAAGGCAATAGGTTGTTACCTGGTAATATTTTATTCATTTTGCCATTCTATGTCTTTTCAGTGGTGCATTTAGTCCGTTCACATTCAAACTAATTATTAAAATGTGAGAGTTGATCCCTATCATAATGTTCTTATTGAATTGTTATTGTTCTTCCTGCTTGTGTGTTGTCTTTCTTTTGGTTTTAGAGTTGGATCATGTGTGCTTTTAATGTTTTACCTGTACTCTTGTGAGGAACATTATCGTTCTTTTTTCCTTTTCTTCTGTGTTCAATACTTTCTTAAGTGTTTCTTGTAGAGGTGGTCTGGTGGCAGTGTAGGTTCTTAGGGATTGGATATCTAGGAAAGATTTCAATTCTTCCTCACTGATGAAGCTTGGCTTGGCTGAGTAGGTTATTCTCAGTTGAAATTGTTTATCTTTTTGAACTTTGAAGATATGACTCCAAGCTCTCCTAGTCTGGAGGGTTTCCATAGATAAACCTGCTGCTATTCTAATTGGTCTTCCCTGATAGGTAGTCTGACCTTTTTCTCTTGTTGCCTTTAGGATTTTTTCTTTTATACCTCCTTTGTTTAGGTGAATTATTATGTGTCTGGGAGTTTTTCTTCTCATTTTTTGTCTTGCAGGGGTTCTCTGAATCTCTTGTGTTTGAATTTTTTCATCCTTGATAAGATGAGGGAAGTTTTCTTGAATGATTTCATAAAATATTTGTTCCAATGTGACCTCTGTTTCTCTCTCTGCCTCAGGAAGGCCAATTACTCTTAGGTTTGGTCTCTTAAAGTGATCATTTATCTCTTGAAGGTTTTGTTCTGTCTTTTTGAGCTTCTTTTCTATGTTTTTGACAGTTTGGATTAGTTCTGTGTTTTTTGCTTTGTGCTCTGAGAGTCTTTCTTCTGCGTGGCTAATTCTGCTTTCCATGCTTATTAGTTTGTTATCGATTTCCATCACAGTATTCTTTACTGCTGTTATTTCTGACATCAGCTCCTTCCTATTTTCCACTTGTCTCTCCTCAATTTTTTTAATTCTCTCTATTAATGTCTTGATGTCTGGGTTTGTTGCATGTGACCAGTCATTCTAGGGGCTCTTCATTGCTTGTGTTCTGGAGTCTGTTTTCTCAGTATCTGACCTCCCAGGGGTCTGTGTGGGACCTATTTTCTTCTTTTGGTTTTACTTCATTTGTGCGGTGTTTTCCCTCCCTACTTTTTCCTTCCCTCCATGTCACCATCTTCTTTAATTCTGTTAATCAGGGTAGAGGGGTTGCTTTTCCTTTTGTTTGTTCAATCTCCTATTCTTCTTTATGTATGCTCTCTTACTTTGTTCAATTCTGGAGTTGTACTGTTTGTTGTGGGTGGTTCTTTTTGCAGTTTTGAGATTTACTTAAGGGGGTAGCTGTGATTCAAAATCTTTCTGCAGGTCCTGGTATCCACCAACAGGTGTATGGATAATCCGAAACCTACTTCCCACTGCCTTGGAATCTGTCTGTGCAGTGGGGCTGTAGGTTTACTCCCTGAAATAAAATGAGGTTAGCAGAGGGAAGAGAATGAAGTAGACAGTGGGTATAAGAGGAGGGTGGAGAGAGAGGAATAAGGGGGGAAACAGATGAATGTACCAATTAATGGAGAGAGACACCTAAACTGAAACAGATAAAAACAATAGACCACACAACTCCCATATTAAAAATACTAAAACATACAATGATGTTAACATACAAGTTAACCAACCACCTTATTGGTGTGCTGTTCCTCTATACAAAGATATGGTTTACAGAGAGGAGGAAAGAGAAAAAAGGAAGAGAAAAAAAAAGGGAATAAAACAGTAGGAATAAAATCAAGTCATTAAACTAACAGAATCAATTGAGCACACTCTGAGACTTTTTGTTTAAGTCCAATGTCCTTTCAGCTCTGTTTTCTAGCTGTTTTCTCAAGCTGGCATATTTTTTCACAGTTAGGGTCAGTTGCCCTTGGCCTGCTGTGAAGGACAGTTCAGATCACCACTCAGTTCACCACTCAAATCTGGCCTGTGTCTGTTTTTCAAGCTTGTTTGTCCCGTTTCAGTGTTGTTACCTTGAATTGCCAGCAGGTGGTGCTATCTTGTAGCCCCCAAGGGGGTGGAGCTGGGCAGGAACTGGGCGGAGGCCAGAGATGGGAGCCTGCCTCAGGGCACAGGGGATGAGACCCACGGTTGGCAGGATGTCATAGTGGCAGCAGAGGTGGCAGCGATCCCAGCAGATCTTGCCTGCAGGGGCTTCAAGGACTGAAGTCGTGGATCGCCTCAGGTACAGGTGGTGAAATGTGCTGTGGCTGCCATGGAGGCCGCAGTGGTGCTGGTGGCTGCTGTGTCTGTGGCTGCAGTGGCTGTCCAGACCACTGGGATGCCCCAGTGGTGGCAACAGCCAAGCTCCGTGTGAAGAGCAGGCCTCCGATGTTGGGATCCTCAGTTCCCGGGGAGAGAGCCAGAGACCCTCTGCATTCTCCTTTGCAGAGGGTCTCATAGACCAGGCTGCCCTGTTGCCATCTTGCCAGAAGTCCATATCACATTTTTTTTTTTTATCCAGTTCAGCTTCGATGGGCAACATGGTTGATTCCATGTTTTTGCTATTGTGAATAGAGCAGCAACAAACATGTGCATATATCTTTTTGCAGAATAATTTGCATTCCTCTGGGTTTATTCCCAATAGGGGATTTGCTGGGTCATATGGAATGTCAATTTCTAGTTCTTTGATAAATTGCCACACTGTCTTCCAAAGAGGTTGTACTAGTTTGCATTCCCACCAGCAATGTAGAAGTGTTCTTTTTTCTCCACATCCTCACCTGCATCTGTTGTTGTTTGTTTTATTAATGATGGTCAATCTTATTGGGGTTATTTGGTGTCTCAATATGGTTTTGATTTACATTTCTCTGATGATGAGTGAGACTAAGCACTTTTTCATGTTTCTGTTGGCTGCCTGTATATCTTCTTTTAAGATCTATTCATGTCTTTTCCCATTTTTTAATGAGACTGTTTGTTTGTTTCCTTTCTGTATATTTGAGTTCCTTGTAGATCCTAGATGTTAAGCCTTTGTCAGATATACGTTACTTATGTTTTATTTAATAACAGAATCTATCATTGATCTATCTATCTGAAATAATTTATCCCAATCAATATATTCTTAATGTCTCTTGCTATTTTCTCAATTAACCTAAAGTCCTTAAAATATCTGCTATTTGAAAAAGCTTTAGGAAAATTTCTTAAGCATGCTAGCACAGAATTAAGTAAACTGCAAAGTCTTAAATGTAAAAAACTATAAATTTAAAAGCAAAAGATATTCAAGACAAAATTCAAAACATATACAACTAAATATTCTAGTTATATGCAACATATATTAAGTACAGACAAATAAGTTTTAAATAACTCAATTTTTTAAAATTTATAAATATTTATTAAAAGTAAAAGCTTTTCAATCTGGGCTCGGTGGCTTAGCCTGTAATCCTGCACTTTTAGGAGGCTGAGGTGAGTGGATTGCCTGAGCCCATGGGTTTGAGACCCGCCTGGGCAGGCGAGACCTCATCTCTACAATAAATTAAAAAATCAGCCGGGCGTGGTAGCACATGCCTGTAATTCTGGCTACTTGGAAGGCTGAGGCAGAAGGATTGCCGGAGCCCAGCAGGTTGAGGCTGTGGTGGCCGGGAGCAGCCACTGCACTCCAGTCTGGGTGACAGAGGATACTCCAACTCAAAAAAAAAAAAAAAAAGTAAAAGCATTTCAAAAATATCAAAAGCCAAACAAAGGTACAAACACTGAGCGCATATTACCTAAGATATTTATCTCATGTATGTAAAAAATTAAATGGTGTTTCATTTTATTAAGAATAGTTTTTATGCTGTTGTGAAATTGTATTTATTCCTTATTTATTAAAAAGCTGTATAATAGGCAAAATTAAAGTCACATTATAAACTGGTGGCATATTTGTTATATATCTTATGAAAGGCTATTCCTTCATCATGCTGGTTGCTATCTGGTTGCTTTGTTTGTTTGTTTGTCTATTTATTTTCTCTATGGTCTTGGTATTTCATCAGACATGTGAGATCTATGATTTCTAGTATTTTCCTACCAGTGTATTTTGACTTTTTCCTTCCAGCATTAAAAACTCCTTTGAGTATTTCTTGTAAAGCCTCTCCAGTGGTGACAAATTTCTTCAATGTTTGCTTATCTAACAATGACTTAATTTCACTTTCATTTGTGAAACAACTTTGTGGGATACAAAAACCTAACTGACTGTTAATCTGTTAGAGGATATTGAACATGGGGTCCCAAACTCTTCTGGATACCTAGGCAGAGGACAGGGCTCTGGGAATTACCCAAATTCTCTATTTTGAGCATTCAAGGGAAGTACAGGGTGGGGCGAAGTAGTTGAAGCAACCCACCTGTGTACACACTTGGCTACCCCAGCAGGGATTAGGAGGAAGTCTCAGGCCACCAGGAAAAAAGCTGTTGTGCAGGAAAAGTATACAAGATTTTACATGGAGAGTATGAGGCTGCTGTGGTTATTATCACTTTTTTGATGATTCTTGGAACACACTGCTGTTTGTCTTCCTCTCTGGGTGCTAAGGAAATTTTTTCTTAGTTTCTTCCTTAGGAGAAACAATAGTCTATTGCCTCCCATTGGCCATCTTAATTCTCTCTCCACTCTGTGTGTTTTAAATGATAGAATAAATTTATATAAAATTCAAATTTTATGTCACTCAAATTTATATAAAATTTGCTTTAAATAAAAATGCAATTATTCTTCTTTTCCTTTTTAATTCACTCTCCTCCCAGACTCTGCCAATTTTCATCAAGAACAGATGAATCTTCAGCTGATTGTGTGAAACCTTTACTCAATGACCTCACTCCAAATGTCTCTCAGCAACCAGTGTGTTAAAGTTTAGTGAATGCTGATTATCTAGACAGTTCAGAAAACAATTTCCATCAGCTAAATAGATCTAGGGAATTTTGTGGGGCACAGGCTTTGCTGTGTGGAAGACTTTTCTGCTGGTCTATAAAAAATAGAAATATTTCTTATTATTGGCAAAGACAAAGTAGCAAAATACTGCCAGTTCTGGCAATTGTGTTGTACAATACAAGGCACAGGCATGTTTAAACTAGACATCATGTGGTATTAAAATAAACATGCATTACTGTGTAAAATTTTTATTTGTTTCAAGCTTGGTGTTGAGTACTTTGTATAAATTACATCACATTTATTCCTTACAAACCTAAAGATAAAAACAAAAGTTAATATAATATACAATATGCAATGGTTGGCTCCGACTTACTTCAACTCTTCTAAGTTTCCCTATAAAGCTAAGACTTATAGAAAGATCTTTCTCACAATACATCAGCATTTTAAATTTTAAATGTATGATGTTTGCCCAGTTAATAAGTTTGTTATTAATGTGTTTACCTGTCACATATATGGTATGAACATTGTGTGCTGATCCAGTATAAATCTCACTGGAAAATGATCACTTACACTAACAAATATTCCAAATATATATTTTGATGTTATTCTTAGAATAGTCTGTAAGTAGAAGAATATATTCTTAGAATAGTCTGTAAGTAGAAGAATATTTAGATGGCACAATGCATTCTAATGCCATATTACTTATAACTCCTTTAAAATAGTTTACAATCATCATTTCAGTTTATGCAAGAGAATTGAAAGGATCGTTGATATATTTGAGGGTTTTGCAATGCTGGCTCTTGAGTCAGATTCTGTTGGTAGACTCCTGGTTCCATCAATAATTAAATGTGAGGCATTGAACAAGCTGCTCTATCTTTCTTTGCCTTGATTTTCTCAATTATAAATGAGATATTACTTTCTTAATCATCAAATTGTTATAAATATTACATCATGAAGTATAAAAACAGCAAGAGTTCATATATAACACTTCCTAAGTATACAATATACCCAGAAATAAATTAAACATTGCAATTGAGTAAATGATTATATTTTTTTATTTGTTAAGACATAAAGGCCTAGTTTAGACATACATTATTTAAGTAAGCAAAAATTAATTTTAACCAACTTTGATATTTTTTATACTTAGACATATAAAACTTTTTTCCTTTGATAGAGTGAAATGAGTGAAGCAAAGTGATTTTACATATTTGAACTAATTTAGCATTTTTTAGAGATAGTTCTAAAAAAGAAAAAGAAAAAACTTCTGCAAGATTTAGTAATAAAAACTTCATTTTTTCCCATGGCATTCTTGTGTATTTATTACTAAAATGCTATTTAATATTTTTATCTTTTAATAACCTATTTTTAAAACAGAAATCTTACAAATGATAGTGAATCAATTTAAACATTTATATTATGTTTACAAAATATAGCAAAAAAGTCTAAAGCAGAAATTAATGTAGCACACATCACATTATACTGTGCAAAGAAACACTAGATTGATACAATATAAATTTAAAATTTCCATGAAGCATTATTTAATTTTGTTTATATTATTATAGAATTATTTCTTCCAAATAAATGTCTGGAGGGGGAAGAAAAAGATTGACTCAGAGTGTCTATGCTTTAATACATCATCTTACTAATGTATTCCTTTTATATTCCTGCTAATATTTTTGTGTTTAGGATGACTTTGAGACAAAATCTAGAAATTGATGAAGATAATATCTAGTATACTAATATATTGTTAAAAATAACCAAAATAATATTTTAAACTGTCCCTTTTTTACTTTAACAATTCTGAAGAAAGTCATATACAGTGTACTTTGAAACATAACCTATTTTTGTTCATAAGTTGTTTTACATGTACTGATTATTGAAATTACTTTTATAATAGCATGCTTCCAATATTAGTTTATGTGGAAATGTGCAAATTTTAGTAATTTTTGTGTGAATGTATTACTTTTTTCTGGCCAGATAGACATTTTAGTTTTGCATCTATGTGCCTACAATGTTCAAGGGAATATTCCAAAAATAAATAAAGATAGATAGATAGATAGATAGATAGATAACAATAAGGATTGATTATTCTATTAAAATCTTATATTTTTAGATAATTTTTCATTGCTTTGATTTAAAAGAGTTAAAACATCATGATCTATTTTATTAATAGTGCCAGCCAGAGATATCTACTAAATTATCCATGAGCAAAACAAATTATAGTTTTCAACAATACATAGAGTACATTAATGAAATATTCTTAGCTTCAAAAATATTAATTTAAAAATGAATTCCACTTGAATAAAAAATGCCCCCCCCCAAAAAAATTTTTTAAAAAGCCCTGGACCAGATGGCTTTCCAGTAGAATTCTACAAAACCTACAAGGAAGAACTGATACCAATCCTATTGAAAGTATTACAGGCAATTGAGAAAGATGGAATTCTCCCCAAATCATTTTATGCTGCTGACATCACATTGATATCCAAACCTGGTGATGATTCCAACAAAGAAAGAGAATTGCAGGCCAAATCCTTGATAAACATAGATGCTAAAATCCTCAACAAGTTCTTAACAAACCAGGTCTAATAACACATCTCAAAAATCATCCACCATGACCAAGTAGGCTTCATTCTTGGGATGCAGGGTTGATTCAACACCCTCAAGACCATAAATATAATTAAATACATCAACAGATGTAAAAACAAAAACCAAATGATTATATCATTAGATGTGGAAATGACTTTTGACAAAATTCAGCACCGTTTCTTGATAAAAACCCTCAAACATCTAGGCTATAGATAGAAAGATGGAACATACCTTAAAACAGTAAAAGTCATCTGTGAGAAACCCATAGCCAGCAAACTGGTCAACAGATAGAAATTGGACTATTTCCCCTGAAAACCAGAACAAGAGAAGGATGCCCACTCTCATCCTCCTATTCAACATAGTTTTGGAAGTCCTAGCTAGATCAATCAGACAAGAGAAGGAGATCGGGGTGTCCATATAGGAAAGAGGAAGTCAAGTTATCCCTCTTTGCATAAGACATGATGTTATATCTCAAAACCCAAAGAGAATCTGTCACAAATCTCCTTTCACTGATGAAGGACATTGGCAAAGTCTTAGGGTAAAAAATAAGTGTGCAAAGCCGGGCTCGGTGGCTCAGTCTGTAATCCTGAGCCTTTGGGAGGCTGAGGTGAGTGGATTGCCTGAGCCCACAGGTTCGAGACCCGCCTGGGCAGCAAGACCTCATCTCTACAATAAATAAAAAAATCAGCCGGGCGTGGTAGCGCATGCCTGTAATTCTGGCTACTTGGAAGGCTGAGGCGGAAGGATCGCCGGCGCCCAGCAGGTCGAGGCTGCGGTGGCCGGGAGCGGCCACTGCACTCCAGTCTGGGCGACAGAGTGAGACTCCAACTCAAAAAAAAAAAAAAAAAAAGAAAAGTGTGCAAAAGACAATTGTATTTCTATAACCAATAATGAACAAGCAGAAACCCAAATAAAAGGCTCAATTCCATTCACAATAGTGACACAAATAAATGGAATACCTTGGCACCTTCCTAACCAGAGATGTGAAAGACCTTTGCAATGAAAACTACAAAACACTGCTCAAAGAAATCAAAGATGACACAAACAAGTGGAAAAATATTCCATGCTCATGGTTTGGAAGAATCAACATTGTTAAGATGTCCATACTACCTAAGGCAATCTACAGATTTAACACAATATCCATCAAATTACCAGCAACATTCTTCTCAGACCTAGAAATAACTATACAGGAATTCATATGGAAACATAAATGACCATGAATAGCTAAAATAATCCTCAGCAAAAAAATCAAAGCAGAAGGTATCACACTCCCAGACTTTAAACTTTATTATAAAACTACAATAATTCAAACAGCCTGGTATTGGATTATAGGATTATAACAGGTATATAGACCAGTGGAATAGAATTGAGATTCCAGAAGCAAAGCCTCAATTTCTCAACCAACTCATCTTCGAAAAAGCCTCCACCATCAACCACTGAGGAGATGAGAACATATTCAGTAAAAAGTGCTGGGAAAACTGGTTGACCACCTGCAAAAGATTCAAACAAGACTACTACCTATCCCCATATACAAAAATTAACTCTAAATGGATCAGAGACATAAACATAAATGCTCAAACTATAAGAACCTTAGAAAATGCAGCAGATGCTCTCAAGGAAATTGAAACTGGCAACCAATTTCTGATCAAAACTCTAAGGGCCTATGCCATGAGATAAGATAAACAAGTGGGCCTCATCAAACTGACAAGCTTCTGCAAAACCAAAGAAATCATCCAGAAAGCAGGGAGGCAGCCCACAGAGTGGGAAAAAAATATTGCCAACTGTATGTCTTACAAAGGTCTAACATCTAGGATCTACAAGGGACACAATGTGCCAAAAAGAAAAAACAAAAACAAAAACAAAACAGCCCCATTACAAAGTGGGCAAAAGATATGAATAGACACTTCTCAGAAGAAGACACATGAGCAGCCTACAGTTACATAAAAAAAGGTTCAACCTCACTGGTCATCAAAGAAACATAAATTAAAAACACACTGAGATACCACCTAACTTCAGCCAATATGGCCATCATAGATAACCCCCAAAACAACAGTTGCTGGAGCTGATGAAGCAAAAAGGGAACACTTCTACATTGTTGGTGAGAGTGTAGACTAGTACAACCTCTGTGGAAAACAGTGTGGCAATTCCTAAAAGATCTAAAAATTGACCTTCCATAGGACCCCACAATTCCCCTACTGTGAATATACCTGGAGGAACTCAAATCACTCTATGATAAAGAAGCCTGCAAACGTGTGTTTATTTCAACATTCTTCACAATAACAAGAACATTGAACCAACTGTGTTACCCATCGAAAGAGGACTGGATTAAAAAAATGTGGTACATATGCACAATGGAATATTATGCAGCCATAAAGACGAACAAAATTATGAACTTCACAGCAACTTGGATGAACTTAGAGTCTACAATCCTGAGTGATCTATCACAGAAACAAAGAACTGTATATCACACATTCTCACTCATAAGCAGAACTTGAAAAATAATCATAATAGTATATGAGAAGGATTGCAGCAGAAAACTGGGGATTGGGATGGGACGAGGTATTTGGACGTAGTGGGAATCTGCCAGGGGAGGGGGACACACCTCATCAACAAGGGTACTTGCACAATGAACATGTGTATACCGAACCCTGAATTGTACTCTACCTCTTTCAAATAATAAAATTAAAAGGAAAATAAGTAAATAAATAGATACATAAAAATAAGGATGAACCC
The DNA here is from genome assembly GCF_000164805.1 of Carlito syrichta. Taxonomy (NCBI): domain Eukaryota; kingdom Metazoa; phylum Chordata; class Mammalia; order Primates; family Tarsiidae; genus Carlito; species Carlito syrichta. Next base: position 89,198 of record NW_007246133.1, on the reverse strand, counting down.
TTCTATTGAAAACATATATTTTTAGATGATTTGTCAATGTTTTGATTTAAAAGGGTTTTATCATTATGATCTATTTTATTAATAGTGCCAGCAAGAGATATCTACTAAATTATCCATGAGTAAAACAAATTAAAATTGTCAACAATACATAAAGCACATTAATGAAATATACCTAGTTTCAAAAATATTAATTAAAAAATGAAGTAGACTTGAATAATTGTGTTTTAGAAGGATTACCTGTAAGCTACATGTTCATTTTTAGCCATTCAAAAATGATAGCTAAGTAATATAGGGTACATCTTTCTTCTGCTTCAGAGAGTAGAAAATAAACTAAATCATTTCTTTTCAAGTTTACATCTAGGGTAGTCCTGTCATCCCATACAAACTTTTTTAATGTTTTCCTACTTCCTGGCTCCTCTCTGGCACATGGTAATTGCTAAGATTTTTTTTTTAATGACTATATTAAAACTGTTATAGATAATATTGAGATTAGAGGTTACAGTGTTAGCCTTCTTTCTTGTGAAAATTTCAGTTCATTTATGTTTTAGCACATTTTTCTATAAACTTGAAATCAGAACCCTTAGATGTTTATGCTCTCCTTTATGGCCTATGAGGACTTTTTGTTTAATAGGTTTCAGTCTTACTAGAGACTTATTCTTTCTGGTATTGGTTTTTGATCAGTTCCCCCTTGTGATGTCCCTAAAATTTTTATCATTGTGTGCTAGCTATCCATGAAACTTTGTAGATGGGTGGAAATGTGAGAAAGTGCTTGCTGGAATTTGAGGTGTTTGATTTTGTATCTAATGTTTATTTTGATATTTAGGTGTTCTTTGTCTTCAATTTATGAAAGGCATGATTTCAATCTAGATTTTTTTTCTTGTTGTTCTTTTTTGGTTTTGGAGAAAATTTTAGAATACTTAAACTTTGTAATTTTCCATTAAATTTGGCTAACCAGAGATTCCCACATGCACTCTAAAATGAAAGTCTTCAAATTTTAAGAAAATTTGAGACTTTAGTAGATGGAAATCCTGGATATTTTTGAAAATTACAACACAACTGGATTTAAAAAGGTGGAATAAGAAACTGAGACTTTGCATGAGTTTACCTTTACAAAATGACACATATTATTCAATGCCTGCATATAAGAATGTTTATTATAATGTTACGAGTGTTTTTCTTAAAGTTGTATTAATGTAAGATATAGGACTTAATAAAATTAGAAAACTCTTCTCATATTTTCTAGTATTTCTATTATATTAATGAAGTCAAACATGTTGATAGCTGCTTCTCGTTCCCCAAAGTGTCATTTATTATAAGTAACATAATTACATATCATTAATATGATCATTCTCCCCTTTCTTGGGATAGAAGCTATGTTCCTAATGTTGACTTATGCATAATAATTTTATAATTTAGAATTTCAGTCAAAGCATTACAGTATATTGTTTAAACATAGAATAGACAATATACTAATATAAATTTTTATAATTATTTAATTGTAATTGACATTAATTGTGTATATTTATGGGATCAAATGTTGTAAGTGGGAGAAGAATAGCTTATGTTAATTAGCTTGATTGTATCTTTCTACAAATTTTCATAGACCAAAATATCATATTGAACCTCAACATAAAATATATATTTTTATTTTTATGATTGTTAAAAATTTTAAAGGTATGGGACACAAGGATTAGGTGCATAAGTGATCATTATACAGGTGAAATATGGGCCTGGTTTAAGATCAGGTACCCTCCTTTATTGATATTGTGTCCCTGCCACCAACACCAGCAGTATCCTGCCACTACCAATTCCTTTCTCACAATATTATGGTAAATATTCAGGGTCCATTTATAATATTTTATTATTATTTACTTGGAATTCAAACAGGAGAAATTTTTTTCCATGTGTTCTGTGCCAAATAGATCAGTTTACATTACATAAGAGTTTTTATATTTTGTTTTTAAGTTGTTTAATATTTAGTGCTATGATATTTTAAATGTTATCCTGTCGTCTACGTAAGTTTTAAAAAATAGAACAATGCAGTGTTTTGAACATAAATGATAAAATTTTACAAATTCATTAAATGCTAAATAAAACTGATTATTTATTCTCCTTTCAATTATTATGAATGCTTTCTGAAATTATTTCATTAAATTAGAGAAAAAATATTTTAGATTATGCCCAATGTAAGCTTGTGGCCTCACTTTAATCAGTACACACTAAAGTTTTTAAAAATACACATAAATTCGGAATATGTTTCAGGACCACATACTGGAAAATAAAGATAAATGTGTATGAAATGCAATGCTATGGTGTTCAAGTGCTGTTTAGTACAGATGTCATAAAAACATAGGAATATTTCTTTAAAAATTATAAGTAGAATTATCATATAATTCAACAATCCCACTAATAGGTATATAGTTAAAAGAAATGAAATTAACATGTCAAAGATAGATTAGTACCCTTATATGTATTGGAGTATTATTCACCATAGCCAAAAAAATAAATCAATCTAAGTGTTCAAGAATGGATGAATGGATAAATAAAATGTGGTTTATATGCATAATGAAATACTATCAAACCACTAAAATTTGCAACAATATGGGTGAACCTGGAGAGGACATTATGTTAAACAAAATAATCCAGTTACAGTAAGACAAATGCCACGAGATTTCATTTATATGTGAAATCTACAAAGCAATTATTCTCAAACTATAGAATATGCATTTTTCTAATCTGGACATGGAAGATTCTCCAAGATAAATCATATAAGTCACAAATCAATTCTCAATAAATTAAAACAAAAGTCCATCATGTCAAGATCTTCTCTGACCACAGTGAAATAAGATTAGAAATCAACACCAAGAACTTTTAAAACCAAATTCATAAAAATTAAACAAATTGCTCCAGCATGGTACTTGGGCCAGCAATGAAGTAAAGATGATTTTAAAAATTCTTGAAATAAATGACAATTACACAAGTTATCAAAACCACTGGGCCCATCAAAGCAGTGCCGAGAAAAAAAGAATATATAGCACTTAAGGCTTACATGAAAAAGACTCAAAGTTTACATATTGCCAACCTAACATTAAACCTCAAGAAATTAGAAAAACATGAACAAACCAAACCCAAACCTAGCAGAATAAAAGATAAAATGACAATCAGAGCAAAATTAAAACAAAATAAAAATACAAAGAATTAATAAAACCAAAAGCTGGTTCTCTGAAAAAATACACAAAATTGATAGACCACTAGATAGATTAATCAAGAAATGGAGAAAGAAGATTCAAATGAGCTCAATCAGAAATAAAAATGGAGGTAATACAACTGATACCACCTAAATACAAAATATTATTCTGGATTATCATGAACGCCTCTATGTAAAGAAACAAGACAATCTAGAGGAAATTAATAAATTGTTGGAAACATATAATCCTCGGATCTAGAACAAAGAACTAGAATCCCTGAACAGACAATGAATAGTGAGGTTGGTCAGTAATTAAATCTTCCAACAACAAAAAGAAGTCCAGGACTCGATTGGACTCACAGCTAAACTCTACCAGAAATTCAAAGAAAAACTGTTATCAACTTTACTGAAGTTATTCCATATACTGGAAAAGAGCGAATTCTCCCTGACTCATCCTGTGAAGGCAGTATCACTCTAATTCCCAAGCTAGGAAAACACACAGTAAAAAAAGAAAACTACAGTCTGATACCCTAATTAACATAAATGCAACAATCTTTAACAAAATACTAGCAAACTGATTCAACACCACATACAGAAAATAATGTGCCGTGATTAAGTGGGTCTTATCCCAGGAATGCAAGGATGATTCAACATACACGAGTCAATAAACGTGATGCACAATATAAACAATTAAATACAAAAATTACATGATCATTTAAATAGATACAGAAAGAGCATTTGATAAAATTCAGCAATGCTTCATGGTAAAAACCCTCAGCAAAAGAGGCATAGAGAGAACATTCCTTGAAATAATCAAAGTCATATATGACAAACCAACAGCTGATGCCATCTTGAATGAGAAAAAAGTTGAACACTTTCTCCATCAGAACTTGGGACAAGACAAGGATGCCCATTTTCACCACTCTGTTCAACATAGTACTGGAAGTTCTAGCCTGAGCAATAGTGTGAGAAAGAAATAGGAGTATACTAATTAGAAAAGATTTAAAAAGTTATATTTGTATGCCAATGGTATGATCTTATACCTAGAATATCTCAAAGACTTCACCAAAAGACTCCTGGAATGATATATAAATTCAATAAAGTCTCAGGATACAAAATCAACACACACAAGTCAGTAGTATTCCTAAACACCAATAGTGAACAATCTGACTATCAAATCAAGAGCTCAACTACATTTACAATAGCAGCCATCTGCACACACATTTTTATTGCAGCACTATTCTCAATAGCCAACCGTGCTGCCCATTAAAACTGAACTGGATAAAAAATTGTGGTACATATACATAATAGAAATTTTTTTTCTTCTCGAGCCCATGGGCTCAGGCAATTCCCTCACCTCGGCCTCCCAAAGTGTTGGGATTACAGGCTTGAGCCACTGCCCTTGGCCCACAATGGAATATTATGCAGTCATAAAGAAGGACAAACATATGGATTTTGCAGCAACTTGGATGAATTTTGAGTCTATCATACTCAGTAATCTATCACAGAAACAAAGAACAGTATACCATATGTTCTCTATCATAAGCGGACCTTGAACATTTTTCATAATACTATAAGAAATGATGGTTGGTCTTGGTGACTCAGCCTATAATCCCAGCATTTTGGGAGGCTGAGACAAGTGGATTGCCTGAGCCCTTGGGTTCGAGACCAGCCTGGGCAAATTGGAAAGACCTCAGCTCTACAATAAATCACAATATTAGTTGGGTGTGGTAGCAAACCTATAGTTCTGACTACTTGAAAGGCTGAGGCAGAAGAATTGCCAGAGCCCAGCAGGTTGACACCGGGGTGTTGATGAGTGTGCATGCCACTGCACTCCAGTCTGGGTGGCAGAGTGAGACTCAAATTAAAAAAAAAAAAATGAGAGGATGGTAGTAGTGGAAAACTGCTGGGGAGGAAGAGTTGGGATTGCCAGTAGTGGGAAACTGCCAAAGGAGGGGAGGCACACCTCATCAAGGGTACCTGCATAATGAACATTTGTATACTTAAACCTGAATTGTACCGTACATTTAAAAAATAAAATTTAAAAAAGAACATGGGAAAATGTACCAAAAATAAAAATAAAAATAAATTAGTCTTCTTTGTGGAGTTAAAGGTATGCAAATATCTCCTATTCTGCAACAAGACCCATCTCTTTCTTAAGAATTTTTGTAAAGAATGATGCTGGTAATTTAATGAGTATTGCATTGAATCTGTAGATTGCCTTTGGTAGGATAGACATTTTAACTATGTTGATTCTTCCTATTCATGAACATGGAATATTTTTCCATTTGTCTGTGTCTTCTTGGATTTCTTTGAGCAGTGTTTTGTAGTTCAAATTGTAAAGGTCTTTCACTTCTCTGGTTAGGAAGAAGCCAAGGTATTTATTTTATTTTATTATTATTTTTTTTTTTGTGGCATGTGAATGAGATTGTGCTTTTTATTTGGGTCTCTGCCTGCTTGTTGTTGGTGTATAGGAGTGCAACTGACTTTTGTACATTTATTTTGTACCCTGAGACTTTCCCAAAGTCCTTTATCAGTGCAAGCAGTTTTTTGACACATTTTCTTCAATTTTCAAGGTATAGGATCATATCATCAGAAAAGAGGGATAACTTGACTTCCTCTTTTCCTACTTGGATAGCTCTGATTTCTTTTTCTTGTCTAATTGACCTAGCTAGGAATTCCAACACAATGTTGAACAAGAAGGGTGAGAGTGGGCAGCCTTGTCTTGTTCCAGTTTTCAGGGGAAATATTTCCAGTATCTGTCCACTTAGCAATATGTTAGCTGTAGGTTTAATAGATGGCACTTACTATTTTGAGGTTCCTTCTATACCTAGGTGTTTGAGGGTTTTTATCAAGAAGGAATGCTGGATTTTATCAAAAGCTTTTCCTGCATATAATGAGATAATCATGTAGTTGTTGTTTTTACATATGTTGATGTATTTAATTACATTTATGGTCTTGTAAATGTTGAATCAGCCCTGCATCCTGGGGATGAAGCCTACTTGATCAGGGTGGATAGTTTTTGAGATGTGATTTTGGATCTGATTTGCTAGAATCTTTTTGAGGATTTTTGCATCTATGTTCATCAGGGATATTGGCCTGTATTTCTCTTTTTTTTGTTGGATCTCTACTTATTTTGGGTGTCAGTGTGATTAGCTTCTACACTGCTGGTGGGAAAGCAAACTAGTGCAATCTCTAGGAAGACAGTGTGGCAATTTCTCAAAGAACTAGAAATTGACCTTCAATATAACCCAGCAATTCTCCTAATGGGAATATACCCATTCCACAAAAAAGATACCTGCACATGTATGTTTGTTGTAGCTATATTCACAATAGCAAAAACATGGAACCAACCATGTTGCCCATCAAAGCTGGAATGGATTAAAAAATGTGGTACATATACACAATGGAATGTTATGTAGCCATAAAGAAGGACAAACATATAGACTTTGCAACAACTTGGATGGATTTAGAGTTGATCATACTCACTGATCTATCACATAAACAAAGAACAGAGTACCACATGTTCTCACTCATAAGTAGACCTTGAACAATTATCATAATAGTATAAGAAAGGGATTGGCAGCAGTGGGCAACTGCTGGGGGTGGCGGGAGGGGAGGGAGGGAAGGGCAGTTGAGGGAAACTTCTAGGTGAGGGAGGGTCACACCTCATCAACAAGGGTACCTGCATAATCAACATTTGTATACCTAACCCTGAATTGTATCCCACATCTTTGAAATAAAATAAATAATAATAATAATAAACAAATAAATAAGAAAGGGAAAAAATAAAAAATAAAAATAAATGAAATAAAATATACAGAAAAAAAGAATTTTTGTGAAGAATGTAAAGTCTTGAATTTGACATCATGACAGTTCTACAAGGTTAGTAACATTTGTTTTGAATTTAAAATTTTTTTTCATTAAGTATATATCATGACATGTTTATATATACTGCTTTGTAGAGATTTATTGCTTTGCTTTAAATATTTCAACCTAAAATCCACATGGAATACTAGTGTTTGATTTACAATGGAGTCAAATATTTCGCTTCTCTTTTCTCTCTTGTTTTTTTCTAATATTCCATCTTTCTCACTCCCTCTTTTTACATCTCTTTCTCTCTTCTCCTTTCCCTGTCTCTTACCTATGTGTATTTCTTGACTTGGCACCATTCATTTAGAATACTAGTTTCACCTCCTCAGCAATAGCTTACATACTTTGTTATTAATTAAATATTTAATACAATCTAATATTTTTCTGGACTTTCTATTCTCCAATTTGCTACAATGGTTGATTTAGTTATCCTTACAGCAATATAAATTCTGAATTTTTATACACGGTAATAAGTGTTGATATCTGGTAAATTATTCATTAATTAAATCAGCATTATATTACTAAATTAAAGTAGCCTTTTACTATCATTTAAACTTTCTAAAACCTTTCTATCAATAACATTGTTTTTAGCTAATATAAATAACATTTTAAAATTTCATTTTCCAATTATTTTTGTGGGCATGGAGAATTAAAATCAATTTGCATACATTGAACTTACATCAACAAAAGCTTTAATACTACATTTCAATCATTAATTATTAAATACTTATCAAATATACTAGTTTTCTATTCTTTTATATTTTCTAAATGAATACTATTATAATATGAGCATAAGTAAGTTTTATATATTAATTTCTAATCTTTATAATTTAATTAGTTTCTTCAGACCTTATTACATGTTTGAATAAAAATTATTCAGAAGGACATGATTGCTTCAATGCTAGTTTTACAGAAAAGTCTGTCAATATTTGACCATTAAGTAGGCATTTTTTTTGTTAAATAGTTATTATTGATTTAGTTAATACAATTATCTTCTCTTTCTACCTTGCTAAAAGATGATAGGCCCAATTTTTTTCTCTGTCCCTGATTTGAGCTCTCATTTAAAATATGATAAATTATCTTTTATATTTTATCTCTATGGTGGCTTTATATTTTTTAAATTTTATAATCACATGATAATTGCACATATTTGTAGTATACATGTGACATTTTGATACATGCATACTTTCATTTTTGTCTTTTATTCTTATTTTGTTTCCCTCTTCAAAGGCATTATGATGCCATGTGTGTTATCGTATCTCATAAATACTAAAATATCTAGTTCCTTCTCTTTTTATTTATTTCTATTTTAGAGTTGTAGGGTTTGCTATATAAATAAATTGCATGCAGGTGAGGTTTGGGCTTCTAGTGAGTCTGCTCTCCTCTGGTAGGAGACATGGTACACAATGAGTAATTATATGAGCCTTATGCTTCCTCCCTTCCTCCCCACACCAGTAATGCTCAAAGTCAGTTATTCCTGCCTTTGTCCTTGCATGCCCAATGGTTAGAGCTCCCTTATATAAGAAAAAATACAGTATTAAGTTTTTACTGTTGTGTTAGTTCACTTAAAATGATTGTCTCCAGCTGCATTCATGTTGCTGCAAAGGACACAATTTTGCTTCTCTTTATGGCTGCATAGTACTCCCTAATGTATGTGTACCACACTTAAAAAAAAAATCTAGTCCAATTTGATGGGCATCTAGAATGATTTCATGGTTTTGCTATTGGGACTAGTACTATGATGAATATTCATGTGCAGATGTGTTGTTGGTAGAATAATTTATGTTTTTCTGGGTATATTCCCAGAAGTGAGATCGTTGGATTGTTGGTATCTCAATTTTTAGTTCTTTGAGAAAGAGTCACACCGCTTTCCACAAAGCTTGAACTCTGTTACATTCCTACCAGCTGTGCAGAAGCGTTTCCTTCTCACTTGTTGTATTTTGACTTTTTAATGAGCCATTCTGCCCGGAGTGAGGTGGTATCTCATTATCGGTTGATTTGCATTTCTCAGATTTTTAGTGAAGCTCAGTATTTTATTCCTAGCAATCAAGAAAAAAAAAAAAATCTTCCTAGCTCATTCTATGAAGCCAATATCATCCTGATGCCCCAAAATGGCAAAGACACAACAAGGAAAGGAATCTACAGGTCAATTATTGTGATGATTATAGATACAAAAATTCTCAACAAGGTTCTAGAAAATTGCATTCAACAGTATATTTGTAGGAGTATCCGCCATGACCAGGAGTATTCATTTTCAGGATGCAAGACTGGTTCAACATTGGTAATTCAATAAATATAATCTATCACATAAACAGACGTAAGACCAAGAACAGCATGATTATCTCATTAGATGCAGCAAAGACATTCAATAAAAGACAAAATACCTTCTTGATGAAAACACTTTAACACCTAGGAACATTCCTCAAACTAGTAAGAGCAATTTATGACAAACCTGCAGCCAACACCATACTTTCATAGGCAGAAGCTATATGCATTCCTCCTAAAAACTGAAACAAGACAAGGATGCCTACTATCACCTCTCTTATTTAACACAATAATGGAATTTCTAGCCAGAACAATCAGGCAGGAGAAAAAAAAAATAGAAGTATCCAAATAGGAAAAGAGAAAGTTAAATTGTCCCTCTTTGCAGAAAATATGATTCTATACCTAGAAAATCCTAGAGAGTCTGTCAAAAATCTCCTCACACTGATATGGGACTTCAGTAAAGTCTCCAAACAAAATCAGTGTGCAAAAACAGTGGCATTTCTACACACTAACAAAAATCAGGCTGAAAAACAAATCAAAACACAATTTCATTCTCAATAGCCCCATACACACAAAAAAAATACCTCAGCGTCTGGCTAACCAAAGAAATGATAGACCTTTACAATTAGAACAACAAAACACTACTCAAAGAAATCAAGGATGACACAAACAAATGGAAGAGGCTTTTATGCTCATGAATTGGAAGAATCAATATTGTCAAGATGGCTATTCTACCTAAGGAAACCCACAGATGCAATACAATTCCTGTAAAATGCCAGCAATATTTTTCAAAGACCTAAGAAATATAATACAGAAATTTACATGGAAACTAAAAGTCCAAGCAGCTAAATCAACCCTCATCAAGAAAGAACAAGGTTAGAGGCATCACACTTCCAGACCAAAGACTTTACTACAAAGGTACAGTTATCAAGTTATCATGGGTCAGGTATTAAAATAGACACATAGTCCAAAGGAACAGAACAGAGAATCCAGAAATAAAACCACAGATCTTCAATCAACTCATCTTCAAAAAGCTGACAAAAACAAACGTTGGGGAAAAGATGCCATATTTAGCAAATGATGCTTGGAAATCTGGCTAACCACACGTGGAAGAATGAAACTAGACCCCTATCTATTACTATATCCAAAAATTCACTCAAAATGGAATAAAGACTTAAATGTGAAACCCCAAAGTATAAAAGCCTTAAAAGAAAACATGGGGACACGCTCCTGGACATCATAGAAGGCAATAAATCCATGGCCAAGTCCCCCAAATCAAATGCAGCAAAAGCTAAGATAGACAAGTAGGAGCTTATTAGGTTAAAAAGTTTATAAAAGTAAAATAAACAATCAAAAAAGAAAATAGTCACTCAATGGAAAAAATTTCACATACACCTACACCCACATCCACACCCTCACACACACAGGCCCTTGCAAGCAATACATTCATCAAAGGCCTAGTATCCAGCATATGCCGGGAACTCAAATCAACAGAAAAAAATAATAACACCTTTAAAAGGATATGAACAAACTCTTCTCAGAGAAAGATTTCCAACCATCCTTTTGTTTCTTTATAGAATGCGTTTGTGATCTTCTTGCTTATTTTTGTATTTAAACTTTTAACTATCATTCTTTGCTCCAAACACATAACTATCATTTTATATATTTGTAGGTAATTCAGACAAAATGATTGGATTTTAATTTTAATTTTAATTTTAGTGCTTTCTTTTTTAGTTTCATTATTAATATTGGCCTGGCTACAAAAATAAAGACAGATTTTTTTTTTCCCATTCTCTCAGAGTAGTAAAATATTATACAACAACATACAACAACACATTGTCTCTAATTTTTAAAAACATAATTTTCTATAAAATATTTTCTAACCAAAAGTTGATGTTAGGCTTACTAGTTCTTTTAAAAAAATTAATAATTGGTTTCTTTAGCTTCTATATTTTTTTACTATATTATCTTTTCATAAAATATTATTTTATCCAATTTCACTGAATGAAAAAATTGTTAGATTATGTTTTTAATTAATTCATAACTTCATTAACTTATTTTTGCTTTTGGTTAATAGACAATGTTGTATTATTATAAAATAGCAAGTTTTTATATTTAAATGTTCTGTCTCATTATTTACTGTGTTATCTAATTGTATAACTATATAGGTTTGTAGTGACCGAGAGACCACCAAGAGCCAATTCTGATGAAAGATCAAGAGGGTCTTTATTTGCAAGCTCGAGCCTGGACCTCTGTCGACAACCGACACAGCGGAGTACACCCAGAGGCCCTGACATCCTTAAGCAGACACCTTTTATGTTTTCACACAAAGGGAGGAGGAGTTTGGGGGGACTTTCCAGTCTTGTTACCATTTAATTGGGTAGTAACCTCTGGTGGTCAGCTTAATCGTGGAGGATTGGCTAGCTTGACTTGGGTTGACCTTGTCCCACTAGCTGGGGAAGTTGCAGAGACATTTGGAAACTTTAGGTGATTTTCCCCTGGCACCTGATTGGTTGTTGCTAAGGGGAAAGTGGGTCAAGGGAAGGGGTTGAAGCTTGAACTGGAGCTTTGCAGTTTTTCCCATAACTGAAACTTTAAATAGCTACAGGTTATGTTTTAAAGCAGAAAACTAAGATGGCTGTGCTATTGTCCACAAGCCGATTACATATTTATTGGGTTATAGCATGCTCTTAACCTAAGTCTATGGTATACTCTATTATGGTTCTCTCATTCCCCGCTTCTCATGAGGGTAGAGTGAATCTAATCTTGGATTCCTTTAACATATTGAGTTGTCCAGGGGCACCTGTTGGTATTGTTGTCTGAGGACCATAAGTTGCACAGTTTATTCTAGTTTTTATAAAAGTTATTAGCTTATTTAAAATACATGGACCGAAGGTTAGTAACAGCAAGAGTATGATCATGAGGCCTATTAAAGTAGACAATAGTGTGGTTAACCAAGGTGAGTAGTTAAACCAACTTTCAAACCATCCCTGTCTCTGCTCCCGCTCTAATTTGCACTTAGCCAAACCTTCTTGCACCTTAGCCATGTTAAGTTTAGAGGTTGGTGAGGATTAGGGAGTGCCCAAAGGGATCCCATTCCCGTCACAAAGAAGCAGAAGGAGAAGAAGTGCGACACAGTCTTAGCTTTAGAGGATTGTCCTTGTCCAGTCAGCTGCTCCATTCGGGTGTGTAGTCTTTCAGCACAGCAGGGGTGTCAGCAAGTTTGATGTGGGTGTGGTGTATCCAAGACGCGATATCTTTCACCTTCAAGGCAGTAAGGGTGGACAGGATCACAACGTACGGTCCTTTCCACCGTGGCTGCAGAGTCTCATGTTGATGTCACCGGATGTACACCCAGTCCCCCGGTTGGTAGTTGTGGGGAGTCGGAGGTGGTCCAGTCTCATAAAGGGCTTTCAGTCTGGGCCACACCTGCTCATGGACCCTTTGCAGAGTTTGGAGGGAAAAAAGGAGTTTTTGATCATCTATGTTTATTAATAGTTCTGTTCTTAGGTTAGGTATGGCTGGTGGAGGCACGCCAAACATGATTTCAAAAGGAGTAAACCCTAGCTTATAGGGTGAGTTGGGCAGGAGAGTCACCCAGTCCCCGCCAGTCTCCTGGACTAATTTAGTTAAGGTCTCTTTTAGGGTTCTAGTCATTATTTCTACCTGTCCTGAGCTCTGGGGCCTGTGTGTACAATGTAATTTCCAATCTGCCCCCAGGGCCTGAGCTACTCCCTGTATTACCTTAGAGATGAAGCTGGGGCCGTTGTCCAGCCCGATCTGGACCGGGAAGCCATACCTGGGTGTCAGATCTTCCAAGAGTTTCTTGGCCATCACCTGTGCGGTTTCATTCTTGGTGGGGAATGCCTCCATCCATCCTGAAACGGTGTCTATAAACACTAGCAAGTACTTGTATCTGTACTTTCCTAGTCTCACCTCAGTGAAGTCCACTTCTCAGTATGCTCCTGGCTGGTTTCCTCAAAGTCTGGTCCCCGGGTTTTGTTTGGGATTGGTTGCATTGACAACCTGACAAGCCTGACATTGATTTACAATTTGTTCGATCATTTGTTGACCATTGGGCATAACCATGTTTGCATAGCATATTAATTCTTCCATTTTTCTGGTTCCCATTTTTCTGGTGCATTTTTATAATCAGTTGCTGACCCAACTGTTCCGGAAGGATGACATTTCATTTGCTGGTGGTTGTATCCCAGTGTTGGATCCACCACCAGCCATTTGAGAACATAACTCCAGGCTGCCCATTTATCCATTTTAAATCCTCCTTTGTAGAATTTGGGCTTTCTGGCAGATCTGGGGGCCCAGGGTCTGGCAGTGTGGTTACTAGGACATGGTCCACAAAAAGGGCTGCCTTTTTGGCCTCAGCGTTTGCCAGACGGTTTCCCCGTGCCACTGGCATGTCCTCCTTCTGGTGTTCTGGACAATGTATTATGGCCAGTGTTTTGGGTAGCCAGAGTGCCTGTAACAACTCAAGGATCTCAGTTTTATTTTTGATAGCCTTTCCTTTTGCAGTTAAGAGCCCCCTCTCCTTATAGATGACTCCATGAATGTGCCCAGTTACAAAAGCATACCTGCTGTCAGTATAAACATTTATTCTCTGCCCTTTTCCCATGACTAGGGCCTTAGTGAGGGCAATGAGCTCGGCTCGCTTCACTGAGGTCCTGGCCGCAAGTGGCGCTGCCCATAACGTCTCAGTCTCTGTAGTCACCACTGCCCCAGCATACCTGGTTCCTCCCTGCACGAGGCTACTGCTGTCTGTGTACCAAGTTCCTTCGGTGTTGGTTAGGGGCCGGTCCTGGAGGTCTTCCCGTATTCCGTGGACCTGTGCCAGGATGTCCTGGCAGTTGTACAGGGGGCCTTTCCCATCCGGGTCGGGTAGCAGGGTGGCTGGATTCAGAGTAGCCGGAACCTGAAACAAGATTCTGGCTGGGTTTAAAAGGAGACTTTAATAATGAGTTAGCCGGGCATTACTTATCCATCTGTTGGGTGGTTGCTTTAGAACTCCCTCCATAGCATGAGGGGCGGTGACATGTAGTTCTTTTCCCATGGTGATTTTGTCAATGTTCTTGACCATAGTGGCAACTTCCGTGATGATCCGTAGGCATGGGGACCACCCAGCAGCCACGGAGTTTAACTTTTTTGACAGATATGTCACTGGCCTTTTCCATGGCCCTATTTGTTACAACAGCACTTCTTTGGCTATTCCCTTAGACTCATTAACAAACAAGAAAAAGGGCTTAGTCAGATCTGGCAGCCCCAAAGCTGGGGCTGACACCAGGGCTTGTCTAAGAGTTTCGAAAGATCTGTTCATGTCCTGTCTTATGTTATATATCTTAGCCAAATTAATGGGCTTATGAGCAGCTGCCCGGAGACTTGCCATCAGAGCCTGGTGGTAGACCTGAAGTTTCTCCTTACCTTCTGCCGTGTTAAAATCCCATCCAGGTCAGGAAAGGGGAAAGGCGTTATTTATAAGATCAGGGTTGGTGGTGGGCTGTCCATCAACTCCTGGAACCAGCTTCTGGGCCTCCGTCTGGATTCTTTCTTTCTTTTTAGTGGTGAATAATACCTGTAGAAGTATCTGGCAATCATCCCAGGTAGGCAGGTGGGTAAAGAGAATGCTTTCCAGCAAGTTAATCAGCACTCTAGGATTCTCAGAGAAAGTAGCAGCTTGCATTTTCCAATTGTATAAATCACTAGTGGAAAATGGTCAATAATGCATGGGTTGGTTCTCAACCTCATCTGGGGGCCCAGCCACTCTCAGTGGCCAGATCACCGTGGAGTCGGCCGGGGCCACTCCAGGACCATCCACCCTGGTGACTCTCCCTTGAGTCCCTGCGGCTGGTCCATCCATTTCTCCTTTCTGCCTCCCCTCCCCGGCCACTCCTGGCTCCGTCTCGCAGCGGCAGCAGTAGCTGTGGTCACAGGGCACGGTCACTGGCTTGCTCAGGAAGCCCCGGCAGCCCAGGCAGCTGAGGATGCTGCTGGCGCCTGCACCTGCAGCCGCAGCGGGACTGCACTCCAGCCCAGCCCATGGCGGAACCGGTAGCTGAACACCAGGGAGTCCACCAGGGTGCTGAGGCACTCAGACCTTGCCAGGGTCCCACAGCTGGCACAGAGCCGCCACGTACGCCTCCAGCGCTGCCTTCAGGTGGCTGCCCAGCGCCAGC
Organism: Carlito syrichta; assembly: GCF_000164805.1. Taxonomy (NCBI): domain Eukaryota; kingdom Metazoa; phylum Chordata; class Mammalia; order Primates; family Tarsiidae; genus Carlito; species Carlito syrichta. Next base: position 73,688 of record NW_007246133.1, on the reverse strand, counting down.
AGCTCACTGCGGCGGAGCAGTAGCTCCCAGCGCTCCGACTCCGTGGCCATGTGCTCCAGCTTGTCACTGCCGCTGTCCACTTCCCAGAACCAGCCTCGGCCCCATGACGTGGGCGCTGTCTCCAGACTCCCTCCAGGGGAGGTCCTTGCCACGGCCGGAGACGACATGGCCTGCGAAAGGCTGCTCCACCACCACTGCCGCCTGCCGCCACAGTCCGGAGCCTCCTGGGTGTGCGGCTCTGCACGTGGCCCATGAGCAGGGGGTGTGGCGCTGGCGGGGCTGAAGGTTTAGAGGGAGCTGACTGGTATGGGGGGAAATTATCTCTTTCAAGTTAGAATCAGGGAGAATAGGGTAAAAGGGGTTCTTTGGGGACTTATGGAAGGGATTCTGCTTCTCCCGAGGCTGTGATGACACACTCTCTGGATGCTCCAAAGGTTCCACCCCCTTCTCCTGCAAAGTGAGCACTCTCAATGCCTTTAACGGGGTAGGAAGGTAGGGTTTCACCCAAGGGGGAGGGGATTCCACTATATCTTGCCAGACCAGTATATAAGGTAGTTGGTCTGGGTGGTCCTGGGAGTCTCTTTGGAGGATGACATTCTTGACCTGTAAGAGAACACTTGTTAGAAAGGTTTCTTCTCGTGGCCAGCCTACATTGAAGGCAGGCCACTCAGTGGTGCACAAATCCCGGAATTTTTTTTTGTGAATTTCGCCACTCAGATTGTGCACCCTTTCCTTTAGTTCTGAAAAGTGATCAGTCATGAGAGTTAACGGCGTTATCTGTGCCTGTCCCATCTCATTCATCAGTACTGTTGTTACAACAAACACAACCAACAAGACGAAAGGGAAAACGACAAGAGACAGACAGTAGCGGCCGTGAAAACAAATCTGAAAGTACGATAGGGGAGAGACAGACCGTCGACGAGTCTAACCTTCCCCACAGATGAAGACCTCATCTTCCAGATGGGGTCGTGGGATGTCTCCCATGAGCCCCGGCCAGTGGCTTTCTAGCGTGTCTGCTTAGCCTGATGCTGACCTCAGAACAAAGTGTGGAGCTCCACCTGAGATACAGGACACAGATGCGCTAACCTGGGAGTGACTTACCGAATGCCGGCCTGAGAACCCTCTGGACTAGAGTCTCGGGGGTCTCTGGGATCCTGGGAGAGCCCCCAAATGTAGTGACCCGAATGTTCAATCCGAGAGACCACCAAGAGCCAATTCCGATGAAAGTTCAAGAGGGTCTTTATTTGCAAGCTCGAGCCTGGACCTTTGTCAACAACCGATGCAGCGGAGTACACGCAGAGGCCCTGACTTCCTTAAGCAGACACCTTTTATGTTTTCACACAAAGGGAGGAGGAGTTTGGGGGGACTTTCCAGTCTTGTTACCATTTAATTGGGTAGTAACCTCTGGTGGTCAGTTTAATCATGGAGGATTGGCTAGCTTGACTTGGGCTGACCTTGACCCACTAGCTGGGGAAGTTGCAGAGACATTTGGAAACTTTAGGTGATTTTCCCCTGGCACCTGATTGGTTGTTGCTAAGGGGAAAGTGGGTCAAGGGAAGGGGTTGAAGCTTGAACTGGAGCTTTTCAGTTTTTCCCATAACTGAAACTTTAAATGGTTACAGGTTATGTTTTAAAGCAGAAAACTAAGATGGCTGTGCTATTGTCCACAAGCCAATTACATATTCATTGGGTTATAGCATGCTCTTAACCTAAGTCTATGGTATACTCTATTACGGTTCTCTCAAGTTTAAAAATGTATTTGTTTAACCAGCAAAAATTTAGGCTTATATAGAATCTCATTTAAAAACTCTTGCAAGGCATGTATAATCAACTATTTTATTACCTCATATATTAAAATAAATATTCAAGAGTTTAAATTTTAGGCTGATTAATGTTTCAGAGTATTTCATTAGTTCTGATATATGGTTTTTCAATTTATTTTGTACTTGTAAAAAAACTAATAATTTAGTATCAGTTAGTATTTTTCTCTTTGATCTAAGAGTTGAGTTTTTCTTTTTTCTTCTCCTAATAGGGAGGGCATATTTGTGTGTTTTATATTCTTGTTTTTGAATTCATATTTAGATGTACTTTTAATACATTTTAGAAATGTTTAATATTTTCTTTATGGCCTAGAATATATTATTAGCTAGAATCAAAATAATAATTTAAGCTTATATGTGTGAAGACAAACATGGAAGAAGAGTGTGAGAAGTGCATTTTATTGACCATCCCACACTTGGATAGACTACTACATGCTGATTTTGACCAGGGTGGAACTAGTGACTATCAAGCAAACTAAATTGGTTTAATGTTGAGGCACTTAGAAGTTTTAGCTTTAAGCCTAGATATTAAGCCTAAGAAAATAAATAATCTTGGTCACAATTTGAAATTGTAAAACATGTGATAATGTTGTCTAATGATATGAGGATAGACAAAACATACAATGGGAGAGACTCAGATAAAATTAAACAAGAACATTCATTTTTAACATGCTAATTTGAATTTTTTTCAAGATATAAGAATGTAACTTGATTTGGGGATATTACTTAAAGGAGGTCAACACTCATATGGAATTTAAAATAATAGGCTAGATGACCAGTCCAAATATTTCAGGTGAATAAGAGAAATCGGCCTTGCACACAAACATGTACACCCTCTAAATAAAGTCTCTAATTTAAACTAAGGCCTAAAAATATATGGATGGCTGGTAGGGCAGAAAAAATTAGAAAAATAAAATATAAAGAAAGTCAATAAAATACAATATCTAGAGAAGATAAGACTTTATCTGTTTGCTCAACATTGCTTAAAGGATGAATAAGATGAAACGAGGTAAAACATATAATTATAATAATTATAAATGGTCAACATAATATTTAGTGGCATTAGTAAGTCTTATTTTTGTAGAATTTACCGCTTTAGGTGGAATTTAAAAGATAGGATATACAGAAATATAAACAACAAATATTCTTGTAAGAAATTTAAGAGAAAGAGATAAAATACATAGATCAGTTGCTACAGTAGAATATTTAAGATACACACACATATATATTATTTTGTAAAAGACAAAGAATATGATTGCTACATTTTATTTTTCTGATTTTTTTCTGCCCTACCAGCCATCCATATATTTTTTAAGCCTTTGTTCCAATTAGAGACTTCATTTAGAAGTGTACATGTTAGTGTGCAAGGCTGATTTCTCTTATTCATCTGAAATATTTGGACTGGTCATTTAGCCTTTCTTTTAAATTCTATATGGGTGTTGACCTCCTCTAAGTTACATCCCCAAAACCTCTTTGAAGAGAAAGGATATGAAACTGAGAGTAGGACAGGAGTGACTTTGACAGGAGCCAATTCAGTTCATGTGGTGCAATACGAGAAGAGGGAGTGTGTTCTACAAATGTTTTATTTAATTGGAGGCATATGAGGCTTTTCTTGCTTTACTTTTCTTAATGAAGAATGAGCCAGAATAATCTATTGAAATCAAAGAAGAGGAACAAAATGTGAAAAGTTCCATTGAAGAAGAGAAAGTTGTGAAATTGTCATTTCATGCAGCAGCAAAGCAAAACTATAAGTACTGTGATAAAGGTGGCAATGTTGGGTGTCCTATTGGGATTTGCGATAATAAATTTAAAGTAGGTCAGTTAGCAGCTTTGAATGACTTTTTTCAACAATGTTTAATGACTCAGTTGTATAAGAAAAAAGGTTATTTTCAAGTAGGACTGAGCTTGTCCCAAGGAAGGTGACCAAATAAAAGAGATGCCAAATCATTTAGAGTGTTCAAAAGAGTAATTTTAATAGTTGGGATAACTAAAACTCTTTCTTTTCTTGAATTTTGAACCACTAAAGCAGACAACAAAACTGGGAAACTGAAGATAAAACTAATATTTACTTTATTTCTGAGGAAAGTTCCTATGGAGGATGTGGTTTCTATATCTGAGACACAAAATGCTTTCTAATAATCACTACCTCACCTTCCCATTTTACAACATAAAACAACACAGAAGGATGGAAACTTAGTTCCACAGAGTATACTCCCTTACTGGAATTAATTCTTTGCACAAACTTAAGGTTCAAATCAAGTTTGCTAAGAAATATGGGGGAGAATAAGAAAAAAAAAATCCTTGTAGGCTTAAGAATTTTGATAGGAAGTATAAAACCCAATCAATAAACCTGTTAAGTGACTTTCTCCTGCCATTCAAGTAAAGCATCTCTGTGGGATTATCAAAAGATCAGGACTATTTAAGGGGAGAAAAATCACCTACACTGAGATAAGAAAAATAGAAAGACTATGTTCTCCATATACTCAAATAATGATATGACATGAAATTTAATCAGGTTGTGTTATAAGTCAAATTTGCCACTGAAAAACACTCTTTCTCTTGCAAGATTTTGTAATCCAAAGAAAGAGACAGTACCACATTAACAAGGTCACTATCTAGAGAAGAGGAAGTATGAAAGGTTCAAGGGCAGGGCAGAGAGTAAGATGAGGGAAGGTGAGGTAGAATGAATCTTAGCAATAGGAGATCACAGGTAGCAGAATAACCAGAAGCACAGATATAGAGAGAGTTTCCTCCGTTTCCTACCAAAGTGAAGACAATGATTCATTCTGTTAGTGTATTCAAAGTTAGAAGGATGGAGATTTTAGCTGAATGTCATTTAATTTCAAGTGTTAGAAATCATATTATCATAAGGAAGAATCAGGAGAAATTGGATGTATTTAGTTATATCATTTCCTGATTACTCCTCATTATATGGAGAAGATTTGAATTCCATTCAATTTATTATTGTAGGTTTCCTGGGAAATCAGGAGTTGCTGAGGAGAAATAGAAATTTTATGCTAAATTTAAAAATTCATCTTTAAAATTATGTAAATATTGATGATATAATTAAACCATATAGATATTATTTATTTTTAATTTTTGTTTTTATATTGGCACTAACATTGTTTTAAATTTTCATTTATTTTCTACATTAAAGATTTAAAATTAAAACCATAATTTTTACTGTATATTTAATTGGATATAATAATAAGCATCAATTTAACATACCTTTGATAGAGTCAAGATTACTGACAGAAACACATTTTCTGTCAGATTTTTTTCCACTACAAATAATAGGCTGTAATCAAAATTTTCTCCTTGAATAATTTGAGGTTAAAACTCAAACATAAGAAAGAACATTTGGAAATACTTTCTTGATTATTCAATACTTTCTTTACAGTTAGTCATGGGGTGTCAGGGGCCATGTGTTAAAGACTCACAGGAATAATTTTCATTTCTTTTTTATGCATTTGAATTCAGTAATTAAATACATTAAATACAGAGAACATTTTTCAACATATGAGAGTCTATTTAAAATTACAGAGAATAATATCACTTAAGAGACATTTTAAAACAAATGCTTAGATGATTTACTATTCCTCTACAAACTTTATCATGACAAAGTTGTGTTTCTATACTTAGAAAGATTACAATGATATTAGTTATTCATATTTCAAATGATTGTATTCTGTACTATTGATTTATATATAATATGCTTAGTTGCAATATATGATAAAAGAGTATCAAAAACATTATAAATTCACAAAATGACTACATTTTCAAGTAGTTGAGGAAAGCATGAAGTTGCTCAGTTGGTTAAAAAGCAAGTACAGAAAAAGTTTAGTATCCTTATTAGTTTTTAAATGGTCATATTAAAATTTTAAAAATGCAATTTAAAAGGTTTCTCAGTAAAATATAGTAGAAATAAATTCCTAGGTGGTTGATGCATATAAACAAGAACAGATTAAAAAGTATGCATAGTATCCTTGAAAATCAATAGCATTTTAGCTTCTGTGAGAAAAAATTACAATAAAGTTAGAGTAAAAACTTCAAATTAACCCTCTTCCCTTAACCAACATCAATTTTCTCTTTAAAAAAAGTTTTAATTTTTTGACATCTTATATTTGCCTAATTGCCATTTTTTAGTCTCTTTGCTCTTTTTGTTGATTTAAATAATTGATTTAGACTAAACCAAATATCAATTTGTTGATTTTACTCTCCTTTAGGCAACTTACCAACCCGTATATATTTAGTTAACTAGCTTCTTCAAAGCACAGTTTTATATACCCAAGATCACCCTTGGCTGCATTTTCCTTTCTCCTTTTTTTTTTCTGTCAGATAGCCTCTGTTGCTGTAACAGAAGACTGCTATGTAGGAAGCTCCCAGTACACTCCAACGAAATCCATCTTCCCTTCAGTACTTGGAGACTTTGTTTACATTTATATTTTGTTTGTATACTGTGTTTACAATGTGGCTAGTAATTTATACCTCTGCTCTGAAGCTTTATTTTCTGCATAGAAAAATTAGACTCAGATTTCTCTTCAGAGTGGGATAAGTCTTTACATATGCCATTACAGTTAGTCATGGGGTGTCGGGGGCCATGGGTTAAGTATCTTTGCACACAGGAGAATAAATATGCCTGAATTCTGTTGAAAGTACAAATGTGGACATCTAAATATTTGCTGTGTTGAGGTATTATGACAGTTCAGTGCTACTACCATGTATTTGAAAATATCAATTTTAAGTCTGTTAATAAAATATGTTTGTGTTTATGTAAATATTTAAAGTAATCGGGAAATAAACTGAAATTTTTTAAGTAAAATTGTTAGAAATCTAGTTCTAGTTTGTTGAATAAACAAGCTCTTAATGAGGATTGTTTTATAGTGTCAAAATATACAAAATAAAAGAATGAGAAATAAAATAAGAAAACTGACAAATCAAAATTTCCTTCTTATTTGAATATCTTCTCAGGATTTACCAGATAAATGGAAAATTCAGAACATTATTTATTAAAAAATATGACAAAGCATAAGTTAAAATATTTATCTCCCTCTATTATCTATCTGTGAGTGTATGACTTAAACCCCAAATGTAAATGTATAATGTATTTTTGAAAATATAAATAATAAATGTTAACACTTTTCAATTTTTTAGATTCAGGAGTTAGTATGTATTTAATTGAATCACATATTATGGAAACGGAAATCAGTAATTCTTCAATAAAAATTTTACATGGTAGTGGGGTAATTTATGGACCATATTGAAATAACATAACAAAATGTAAGCCAAAGCAAATTCCAGATTTTACTTAGATTAAAAAAAATAAATAAATAGAAATAAATGAAAACAGTATTTAAATAAACAGAAGAGGTCATGTTAATAAAAATTCCTTTCTGTTATTTCCTGTATTAAGGTGGCAAGTAAAAACTCAACTTTATTAAAATAATATAACAATATGAACTGATTTAATTTTCGTAGTGGACTAATCCTGCTTGAAAAGTCACTCATAGAAAAATATACACATACACTCCCAAATATTTTATGAATTTGCTTTAGTAATACTACGGTAGTATTCACCATCCTACCAAGTGTGAACTCATATTTAACTGTGGTTCTTAACATTTGGGTCTATCTTGGACCTCATTTGCAGTCTGATGAAATCTATCATTTAAAAAAATCTACAACATAAAATATATGTGATTACAAAGAAAACCATATGAAACACCATTATGCAAATATCAATACACATGCATATATTCCTCTGTCTATAGGTGATTAAAAAGAAACCCCACATTTGTCTTTTGTAGGGTGGGTCCCTTGAAGTACAAGCTTTCCCTGGTAGATAAATGTTCTAGAACCCATCAACATTAGTATGCCAGTTAGCATTATTGTGAGAAGCTGTGTTTGTCCTCGGTGATTTTTTTTTTTTTTTTTTGAGATTATTTCAGAGTAAACGCTCATAATAATGTACAAATGCTCATTTCTTTTTTGAGATTATTTCAGAATAAACACTCATAATAATGTACAAATGCTCATTTCATGATGGGTGATTGAGGCACGCACCTGCCCACATTACGCCAAGTTCCAGCAGTTTTTGATCAAAAAATGGCAATGATCCCTGTTCCCCATTTTCCCTATTCAACCCATATTGCCCCAAGCGACTCTTTTCGGTTTTGTTTCCCTGGATGAAAACTGTCCTCAGAGGGAAAGGTTTTGTCAATGTGGAAGAGGTGAAACAAAAAAAATGTCAGAAGTACTAAAAGGCATCATCAAAATTGAGGAGTTCAAAAACTGATATGAGCAGTAGCAAAGTGTCCCCAGAGGTGTACTGCATGAAACAGAGAGTTCTCTGAAGGTGACTGAAGTTTAAACATGTAAGAATAAATACATTTTTAAATAATTAAATTCTAGCTTTATGTGGGTCCCTTCCTTGAATACATCAAAATATGAAAAATTCATATAATTGTTTAATTAAACATTAAACAGTCTACAAAGAGATCCAATGAAAACTACAAATGCTGTGATTTCCATTGGTTAGGAAACAGCATGTCTTTCTTATGCTACTATAATTTGCTGCCTATATTAACAATAAATGATAAGTTCAACTTAGAGTTTAGTAAAAATGGAAGATAATTTTTTACTCATTCAAGTTCAGAGATTCTCTTAATTCTAAATTAACTTCATAATAAACTCAGTTCCTACAAGGATATTAATAAGAAAACTTACACTTATGGATAATTAATACACTTCTGCTGTTTTAGGATTTATTAACACCGACATTTAAGAGAACAAATTCCTGAAGTTTTTAATCTTTCTACATTCTAAAGATACTTTTCTAAAACCTTAACCCTCTACTTCAATAATTCTAATTTACATTACATTTGTTTCACTTTTACTTTCCTTATATTTTTATTTGAAATATTTTTAATTAAAAATTATCTTATTGATTTATTTTAGAAAATTTCTATATATCTGCTAGCTTTTGGAATGCATATCCTAAAAATCATTTAGGCTTCATTATTTTTAATACATTTTCTCATTTGCTTGAATTAAAGTTAGGAAAAAATTAAATTGCATAATTTTTGAAAATCATATAAATGATATTATTTTAAGTCATATTTGCAAATTTGTACTTTATTCATTATTTGATATTCTATTATATAAGTTTGAATTCTAATGTAATTTTGTTGCCTTTGGCAACATGAACTTTATATATTTAATGTCATAAGTAATTCATGAAATACACCCCAGCTGAAGTGCATTTTAAAATATGATATATTATTTATATATACTTGCAGCTTGCTTTTTAAGACTATCTATGTAAAAAGAACTTACATATTGATTTCTACGTTTTCTTTAATTATATATCATCTATCTATTAAATTTGTAAGAGGTTATTAAAATACATTTTTAAAACATTAAAAATATGAATAGTAACATTTACACATAAAAACTCCCCAAATTAAAACAAAATTAGAATAAAGATAGAAATAATATAAATAAATATAAGTAGCATAGGATATTGTTAAGTGTTGAGTGATTCATTTCATTATCTTCTTCCAAGGAGGCAGAAAAGGACAAATACAAAAGTAATTATTTAAGCAGTTTTTAGTAACTTTGGGACATCATACTAGCCTAAAATAAAATATTAATGTGAATCTTTGCAATAATATATTCATGGGAAAATATACTCAAAGCTTCCCTGAAGCAATAAGGTATCCAGTTTCATACAGTTGTTTTTGTAGTAACACTTTGATAAATGCTGAGTACATAGTCCCAAGAGCAATAACATAGAAACCAAGATAATATATCTTTTAGATATACGATTTTCCTTTGTCCTGAATTCCTTCAAAAAGCAACATCAAAATATCACTTGTTCTCAAATTTTGGTGTACATAACAAGAGCTTTTTTCTGACGCACAAAATTCAGTCTCTTTAGTCATTTTTAACCCATGTGTATTGGAAAATATTATCATTTTATTTTCATTTAATTTATTTTATTTTAATTTTTGGAGTTGGTGTCTCACTCTGTTGCCCAGGCAGGAGTGCAGTGGCATGCTCACAGCCACCACAGCGTTGACCTGCTGGGCTCAGGCGATTCTTCTTCCTCAGCCTTCCAAGCATCTGGAACTACAGGCACATGCCACCATGCCCAGCTAATTTTTCTTGATTTATTGAAGAGATGAGGTCTCGCCAAGTTGCCCAGGCTGATCTCGAACCCATGGACTCAGGTAATCCTCTCACTTCGGCCTCCCAAAGTGCTGGGATTATAGGCGTGAGCCACCGCGCCCAACTGATGATCTATATTTTTAATAGAGCGCCCAAGTAGTGCTAATGCTCACTTGAGATTAGAGTGTCTCATGATAAGAGTTGTATTATTTCTCTTCCAAACAACCTTTCGTAAATGTAATTGTTCTCAACTAAGCTTCACTATTTTGATGAAGAAGTGTATATCATTTAAACTCTGTAATTCAAACCAGGTGTGGTGATGAACCTATATTTCCAGCAACTCAGGAGGCTGAGGTGAGAGGATCACGTGAGCCTGAGTTGGAGACTGCAGTGAGCTATGTTCACACCAGTATACTCCAATATGAGTGGCAGAACAAGATATTGCCTCTATTTAAAATACTAGTAATAACAATATATTCATCTAATGATTAAAAATGCTTTATTAATTATATTACCCACATAATTCATGAAATAAAATGTCTTAATAATGAGAATCTTTTATCTCTCATTGCCATCTCATCAAAGACTTATTAGTAATAATTGAATATCGTTGTGTATCAGATCATTTTTAAAATATTTATGCACATATATTTATTTTTGTACATAAGTGGTACCACATTATAGGAACTATTTGGCAATTTATTTCACTTTATATATTGTGGATGTATTTTCAAGCTGTTAAATCATTTCAATAATATTTGTTTTATTATTAATAGTTGCTTTATGAGACCTACTTATTTTAGATATAAGATATTATATATAAGTACTTTTTAAACTTATGGCTTTTAAGGCATCTTCAAAACCTCCACTCTCTCTTTCTTTTCCTATTTTAAATAATGAATCAATTTTTATCTTGCTCATTCACTTCTTCTGTAATATTTTTAGCAAAAGTTCTAAAAGTAAAATTGCTGAGGCAAAGGTTATGCACATTTTATATTTGATAGTTACTGCCAAATCGGCCTTTAAATATATATATACCCCCATCAATATTGTATGAGTGTACTTATTTCCTCAGTTTTTCCTGCATTAGTTATTATAAGCATTTTATGTTTTGCCAATCACATGGCTGCATCAATATTTATTTCCCCCAGGTGTGGTGACTCAAATCTGTAATCCCAGCACTTTGGGAGGCTGAGGCGAGAGGATCACCTGAGCCCAGGAGTTAGAGACCAGCCTAGGCAACTTGGTGAGATCTCATCTCTACAATAAATCAAAATATTAGCCGGGTGTGGTAGCACACACCTGTAGTTCTGGCTACTTGGAAGGCTGAGGCAGAAGGATCACCTGAGCCCAGCAAGTTGAGGCTGTGATGGTCGTGAATGTGTCACTGCACGCAAGCTTGGATGACAAAGTGAGACTCAAAAAAAAAAAAAGGAAAAAAGAAAAATTATTTCCTTGATTTCTGCTGTACTTGAGCGGTATTTCATATGTTTATAGAGTTACTTAGATTACTTTGTTGTATAGTATATTTATATGTATCATTTTCCTATAAGATTCTCTATCTCTAATTTACCGACTTGTAGATTATTTAAAAATTCTTAATATTAATCCCTGGTCTATTTTACATATTTAAAAATAATTTCTCCCTGCTTCTCATCATTTTTCATGATACTTCTAATATAAATTCCACTGGGATGTTATCTGAGATTTCAATAAATTTGAAGTGTATTGAAGGGAGAATCAATATCTTTTTAATACTGTATCTTACCTTCAGGGAATTTTCTGCCTTTCTAGTTAGGTGTCTATGCAAACATGATCGATTTTATAATGCCATTCATACAGTGGTGAGACTACTTTTGTGACTCTTCCAACAAGTTTTATGATTTCTTATAGTTAGCATGAGTGAAAGATATTGTAAATGTCATTCATAATTTGTAATCATGGAGAAAGTTGATAAATTCACCTATTCGATGTTACTAAGGGAGACTACTGAATATAAATAGATAGTTAAGAACCGTGTTCTGTATTAAACCGTCTTGGATTTAATGGATTACATTCCATTTAGCTGCTCTCTAGGTATACATCCTTGAATAAATTAGTTTTGTAATTGCTATTATCAGTTTCACGATCAGTAAAATGAAGCTATAAATAGAATCAAGTCTCCTAGTAATCTACTGGAAATATTGCTAATACTTTACCTTAAGCATAATGATTTTTAAAGATATTTTTGTGTAACCATTTAAAAGGAAATTAAAGGGTATTTTAATTTCCAGTTTACAAAATTTTATTTGTTCGTAATTATTTTTGTGATAGTTGGTGATGTTTGTTTGAAAAAAATTTTGATACCCTAGATTATAGGCATATTGTAATGTTTAATATAGGCACATGCTTTAATTCTTTAAAATAAATTGTAAACATTGCACTAATTGGGGAATAGGTACTCTGGTATATACTTGAGAAATGTCAGATATCTTTGACAAATTATTGATTTTGTCTTTCCAATATTCAGGATTAAGTAAGCAATTGCAAGCCTTAGTTTCTTTGATCTGTTTTCTTTGATTAAATGTTACAATTAAATACATTGAAGGTTTTATTTACATATACATGACATTTTCTGTTATAGTTTCTGCTATATAGATGCCTACATATTCATATATATCCTCATTTAATCTTTAAAACCACTTATGAGGAAGATAATATTTATAGGTACCATCATTTGACCTCCAATAGGTCTGTACATCTCTTTTCTGTATACTCATACAATACAGTTTTATAGAAAAAAAGTACTGCTATAGATGCCTCAAATACAAGAAAAATATTTTGAGAAACTGTGAAGGAAAATTTTATGTAAAAATTTTACACGCGCCTTTGGGAGGCTGAGGTGAGTGGATTGCCTGAGCCCGTGGGTTCGAGACCCGCATAGGCAACTTGGCAAGACCTCATCTCTACAATAAATCAAAAAATTAGCCGGGCGTGGTAGTGCGTGCCTGTAATTTTGGCTACTCGGAAGGCTGAGGCGGAAGGATCGCTGGAGCCCAGCTAGTAGAGGCTGCAGTGGCCGGGAGTGGCCACTGCACTCCAGTCTGGGTGACAGAGTGAGACTTAAAAAAAAAAAAAAAATTTTTACAGTAAAAAACATTTTCACAATCGAGGGAAAAACTTAACCATTTCCTAATCATAGTAACATGGCAAGAAAAAGTCACCTGAATCCAGTCAATCTATCAACAGATTGAATCAATGAAAATGCTTACTGAAACCAAATAGTCAATGATAGACTTTTGGTTTTGAAAGTCTTCTAGTCTTGGAAAAGTTCACCCCAACAAACAAGCTCTTGGCTGTCATTCAATCAGTCAGCCAAATAACCAAACTTCTGCAGATGATGTCAACTCCTATATTTTGAGAGGCCTCTAATCTCTGGTCACCATGATCCTTCAAAACCAGTATCATTTCTGCCATCAGCTCTGTGCAGAAAGGCTGTGCAGTTTTTTTGTTGGTGTTTTTCTTTTTTAGTATAGCTTTATGAGTACAGTTTATTTTTATCTGAAGATATGTAAGCATAAAAGACAAGTGTTCTATCCCCCAAACATACAAAATACAACAAGATATTTTCATTCTAAAAGGAAGAAAACAGAAAGCACATAGGAGTTACTAGCCCAGACCAATTATTAGAGCTACGTGGTACACGCTGCCAGTCCCTACATTCGGACTTAGTCTTACTGCCTGGCAACAAGTCACTGTAACTCTTGTCTCTGCCCCTAGCCCTTGACTTCATTTCTGAGACATATTTCTTTTTTCATAAAAATAGTTAACATTTTCAACTGAGAAGAGTCTTCAGCCTATTTCTGGTTTTAATATTTTAGTGTCCAATGCCTCATATCTGTATCTGTCTATTTTAGTTTAAGCTGGCTATACTGTAGGAACATTTCTCTTAAAAACTTTATGAGATAGAAAGGGGATGAGTATATTTTGTGTGTGAGAGGGATATGATTTGTGGCTGAGGGAAAACTGTGGTAGATTATATTTTTCAAAAATGACGATACCAATATATATTTTATTCTACGATCTTTTTTCAACATGACTTTAACATGCCTCCATTCCAATGTGAGATCTGTGTCTCCTGTCTTTGAATCTAGTAAGATCTTTGCAATAATTTAACCCATAAAATACGGCAGAAGTCATAATATGATGAATGTAAAAGCAAAGTTATAAAAGTCATTGCAGCTTCCAATTTGGACTCTTAGGTCACACGCTCTGGGGAAAGCCAGCTGCCAGTGAAAACCCATAAGCAGCCTTGTTCTGGGGCCCAAAGAGAGAAGTATTAAGCCTAGTCAAGAGTCAGCCCCAATGTCACAGAAATGTGAGTGGAATAATTGGAAGTAAATCCTCCAGTCCAATCAAACCTTCTGATAACTAAAGAGACAGCTATAATGCTGCAAATTCATGATACATGTAAAGGCTGTCTAACTAAGCACTTCCTGGGCTTTAACTAATTATTTGGGAGAACACAAAAGATAATATTTAAGCCACTGTATTTGAGGGTAATTGTTACACTGCCTTAAGTATCCAGAACAATTTTGAATGTACATCCAAAAGATAATTCAATTGAAGTAAGAACTACTTTAAAAGATGAAAAATTTCAAATATATTTTTATAATAGTTAAGAAAAAAAATTTAAAGCTTTGTTAAAACAAGATTTCAAATAAGTGGAGGGCATACATTATTAGCACAATAAAAAAATAAAAAGTAAGCTGGAAGGACTCAAAACTTAAATAAAATATAAATAAATGCCTACAAAGTAAAGCCTAGATTCAAAATATTTAAAAATGCAAATGCATTTTACTGCTGAAAACTGAGAGAGGACCAAATAACACCATGCAGACATTTCAGAAAAACAAGATAGCATAGATAAAAGGAACGATACTCAAACACAAATGTCAGAGCATATACAAATACTATTAAAATAAAACTTATTGAGAGAGGAAGTATTCAGGCATCAGCTAGACAGAGAGACTGAGAGGGTCTTAAGAAGTAACACCTGCAGGAACGCCCCTGCACTGCCCCGTTACATAACTAATACTTAAAATTGTTTTTAAAGTAGTTAAGAACATCCTCTTAAGCCAGGGCATTTTGTTCAATGAACTTTTTGCTATTTGAACACAGGTGCAATAGCTTCCTATCTTAACTTAAGCCTATTATAATATCATTAGCATGACATTAGCATTGAGGTTTTACCCTCCTGAGCGGGCATTTCTGTGGTACTTATGTAATAATCAAGATGGGAATAACTTTGGGCAAGGGCACATGTGCACAGTAAAGGCTGGGACCAGGAAACAGCTAGGAGGGGGAAAGGTAGATAAAATGAAAAAAAATTTTTTAAATGCCCTAGAAGGGAGAAAAAATGCCCCAAAACATTCCTCCACTGCAGGTAACCCATTTGTACCCCCTCTCTTTTCTGGAGAGGTTGGTTGCTTAATAAACTCTTCTTTCACTCATCCTTTTGATGTCTATATTCCTTAATCTTCTTGGTGATAACACAAAAACCCAAGGTTGCTGCTTTAAGCTAACAGTGGAGGTAAGAATTCCTACATCATTAGCAGTACATAACCCACCCAAATACATGTAGTAGAAATAATTACACATTGTGTAATCTACTCATAAAGCAAGGACTTCAGAAATTAACAATAAAATAGTAACACTAATTTAATGTATAAATTCAATAAATTTGAACTAAGGAAAAAATTAGAAACTAACTCAGACACTAAAATATTAATCATATAATTGTCATATTTAGATAAGCTATATCACTACTGATATGTACAAAAAAGTGACTTTATATATTTATATTCTGAACAAAAGGAAGTGAAGTGAAATAATTTTATCATTAAATGAAATAAAAATATAACAAAGTAAGCTTAAGCAAATTACAATGGTTATTTTGTATATAAATTTAAAGTAATAAATTAAGAACTAAAAATATATATTAGCAACCAATAAAATGACACACTATAATATATCTAATAAGAAATAAAGATAGAACAACTACTATTGAAAATGTGAAAACACACACACACAGGTAATGGGGTAAACCAAATATTTATTGGCAATATTTTATTCTATATTGTTCAATAAATATTTGAAGCCCATAATATTATGTTTCTGAAAAAAAAAATGTATGAACATGACAGAAGAGATTGGGAACCTAAATATACAAACCACTATTTTTCTACTAACTTCTTCTTGATTCTATGTTCTAAATATAATTACACATTAAAATAGAAAAGAACACACAAATACTCATATTCCTAATATTTTAAAGGGAGAAGGCCTTTCAATAACAAAGGAATCCCAGAAGCTATCGATGGAAGGACTGCAAAATAAGACATATAATTAAAAAAAAATAAGGCAAAAAGAAGATAAAAAACCTAAACAAAGTAAATTCAATATATAAATTTTAAAAAGTATATAGTTGTATGTAAAATATACACTTCTATGTACATATTAATACATACACACACACATATATATAATCTAGGTTAAAAACTTGTTTGTAGCACACATACACATGGCTATTTAAATTACAAATCTCTGACTACCTAATAATTAATTTGTAGTAAATATATATATATATATATATATATATTTTTTTTTTTTTTGAGTTGGAGTCTCACTCTGTCGCCCAGACTGGAGTGCAGTGGCCGCTCCCGGCCACCGCCTCGACCTGCTGGGCTCCAGCGATCCTTCCACCTCAGCCTTCCGAGTAGCTGGAATTACAGGCGTGCGCTACCACGCCCGCCTGATTTTTTTTTTTATTTATTGTAGAGATGAGGTCTCGCTGCCCAGGCGGGTCTCGAACCCGCGGGCTCAGGCAATCCACTCACCTCAGCCTCTCAAAGGTGGGGCATTACAGGCTGAGCCACCCAGCCCGGCTAGTAATTATATTTTTATATTACATTAATATTATAATATATAGAGAGCAGAAAATAGGTATTTCACATCCACAAATTGTCACACATAATTATATATATAATGTGTATACATATATATAGTGTGTAATGTATACACACTATATATATATATATATATATAGAGAGAGAGAGAGAGAGAGAGAGAGATTGAGCTAGATTGAGTTAGAAACATATCTGAAGCCGGGCTCGGTGGTCCAGCCTGTAATCCCGCGCCT